>NW_026867654.1:0-137635 GCF_020745735.1 Hemiscyllium ocellatum
CTGCACGAACAGTAGAGCTACTCTCATTTATTTAATGCCTCAAGCTTAATACATTCATTGAAAGAAACAAACTGTACTCATTCAATCAATGAAACAAAAGTTATGCATTGATTCAATGAGTTGAGCCTCTCTCATTCATTCAATGTCTCATGCTTAACTCGTTCATTGTAAGAAACAAACTGTAGTGCTTCATTCGTTGAATCAAACCGCATTCTTCATTCAATTAATCATACGTTATCCATTGACTCAATCAAACAAACTGCACAAGTTGAATCAATGGTTTGAGCTTTTCTCATTAATTCAATGTCTCGAGCTTAACACACTCATTCAAGGAAACAAACCGTTTACAATCATACCATGAATCATGCGTTAAAAATTGATGCAATGAAACAGAGTGCACGAACAGTAGAGCTACTCTCATTTATTTAATACCTCAAGCTTAATACATTCATTGAAAGAAACAAACTGTACTCATTCAATCAATGAAACAAAGTTATGCATTGATTCAATGAGTTGAGCCTCTCTCATTCATTCAATGTCTCATGCGTAACTTGTTCATTGTAATAAACAGACTGAAGTCCTTCATTCGTTGAATCAAACTTCAATCATTCATTTATTCATACGTTATCAATCGATTCAGCGAAACAAGCTGCACGAGATGTTTCAATGATTTGAGCTTCTCTCATTCATTCAATGCCTTGAGCTTAACACACTCATTCAAGGAAACAACCCGTTTTCATTCATTCAATGAATCATGCATTAAAGATTCCTGCAATGAAACAGACTGCACGAGCAGTAGAGCTACTCCCATTTATTTAATGCCTCAAGCCAAATACATTCATTGAAGGAAACAAACTGAATTTATTCAATCAATGAAACAAACGTTATTTATTGATTCAATGACTTGAGCCTCTCTCATTCATTCAATGTCTCATGCTTAACTCGTTCATTGTAAGAAACAAACTTCATTCGTTGAGCTACTCTCAGTTATGTAATGCTTCTCGCTTAATGCATTCACTGAAAGAAACAAAGTGCGTTCATTCAATCAATGAAACTAACGTTATTCATTGCTTCAATGAGATGAGCTTCTCTCATTCATTCAATGCCTCATGCTTAACTCATTCATTGTAAGAAACAAACTGCAGTCCTTCATTCGTTCAATCAAACTTCAATCATTCATTTAATTAATCAAACGTTATCCATTGATTCAATGAACCAAACTGCACGAGATGATTCAATGATTAGAGCTTCTCTCATTCATTCAATGTCTGAACCTTAACACAGTCATTCAAGAAAACAAACCGTCTTCATTCATTTCATGAAACATCCATTATAGATGGAAGCAATGAAATAGACTGCACGAACAGTAGAGCTACTCTCATTTATTTAATGCCTCAAGCTTAATACATTCATTGAAAGAAACAAACTGTACTCATTCAATCAATGAAACAAAAGTTATGCATTGATTCAATGAGTTGAGCCTCTCTCATTCATTCAATGTCTCATGCTTAACTCGTTCATTGTAAGAAACAAACTGTAGTGCTTCATTCGTTGAATCAAACCGCATTCATTCATTCAATTAATCATACGTTATCCATTGACTCAATCAAACAAACTGCACAAGTTGAATCAATGGTTTGAGCTTTTCTCATTAATTCAATGTCTCGAGCTTAACACACTCATTCAAGGAAACAAACCGTTTACAATCATACCATGAATCATGCGTTAAAAATTGATGCAATGAAACAGAGTGCACGAACAGTAGAGCTACTCTCATTTATTTAATACCTCAAGCTTAATACATTCATTGAAAGAAACAAACTGTACTCATTCAATCAATGAAACAAAAGTTATGCATTGATTCAATGAGTTGAGCCTCTCTCATTCATTCAATGTCTCATGCGTAACTTGTTCATTGTAATAAACAGACTGAAGTCCTTCATTCGTTGAATCAAACTTCAATCATTCATTTATTCATACGTTATCAATCGATTCAGCGAAACAAGCTGCACGAGATGTTTCAATGATTTGAGCTTCTCTCATTCATTCAATGCCTTGAGCTTAACACACTCATTCAAGGAAACAACCCGTTTTCATTCATTCAATGAATCATGCATTAAAGATTCCTGCAATGAAACAGACTGCACGAGCAGTAGAGCTACTCCCATTTATTTAATGCCTCAAGCCAAATACATTCATTGAAGGAAACAAACTGAATTTATTCAATCAATGAAACAAACGTTATTTATTGATTCAATGACTTGAGCCTCTCTCATTCATTCAATGTCTCATGCTTAACTCGTTCATTGTAAGAAACAAACTTCATTCGTTGAGCTACTCTCAGTTATGTAATGCTTCTCGCTTAATGCATTCACTGAAAGAAACAAAGTGCGTTCATTCAATCAATGAAACTAACGTTATTCATTGCTTCAATGAGATGAGCTTCTCTCATTCATTCAATGCCTCATGCTTAACTCATTCATTGTAAGAAACAAACTGCAGTCCTTCATTCGTTCAATCAAACTTCAATCATTCATTTAATTAATCAAACGTTATCCATTGATTCAATGAACCAAACTGCACGAGATGATTCAATGATTAGAGCTTCTCTCATTCATTCAATGTCTGAACCTTAACACAGTCATTCAAGAAAACAAACCGTCTTCATTCATTTCATGAAACATCCATTATAGATGGAAGCAATGAAATAGACTGCACGAACAGTAGAGCTACTCTCATTTATTTAATGCCTCAAGCTTAATACATTCATTGAAAGAAACAAACTGTACTCATTCAATCAATGAAACAAAAGTTATGCATTGATTCAATGAGTTGAGCCTCTCTCATTCATTCAATGTCTCATGCTTAACTCGTTCATTGTAAGAAACAAACTGTAGTGCTTCATTCGTTGAATCAAACCGCATTCATTCATTCAATTAATCATACGTTATCCATTGACTCAATCAAACAAACTGCACAAGTTGAATCAATGGTTTGAGCTTTTCTCATTAATTCAATGTCTCGAGCTTAACACACTCATTCAAGGAAACAACCGTTTACAATCATACCATGAATCATGCGTTAAAAATTGATGCAATGAAACAGAGTGCACGAACAGAAGAGCTACTCTCATTTATTTAATACCTCAAGCTTAATACATTCATTGAAAAAAAAACAAATTCATTCAATCAATGAAACAAAAGTTATGCATTGATTCAATGAGTTGAGCCTCTCTCATTCATTCAATGTCTCATGCGTAACTTGTTCATTGTAATAAACAGACTGAAGTCCTTCATTCGTTGAATCAAACTTCAATCATTCATTTATTCATACGTTATCAATCGATTCAGCGAAACAAGCTGCACGAGATGTTTCAATGATTTGAGCTTCTCTCATTCATTCAATGCCTTGAGCTTAACACACTCATTCAAGGAAACAACCCGTTTTCATTCATTCAATGAATCATGCATTAAAGATTCCTGCAATGAAACAGACTGCACGAGCAGTAGAGCTACTCCCATTTATTTAATGCCTCAAGCCAAATACATTCATTGAAGGAAACAAACTGAATTTATTCAATCAATGAAACAAACGTTATTTATTGATTCAATGACTTGAGCCTCTCTCATTCATTCAATGTCTCATGCTTAACTCGTTCATTGTAAGAAACAAACTTCATTCGTTGAGCTACTCTCAGTTATGTAATGCTTCTCGCTTAATGCATTCACTGAAAGAAACAAAGTGCGTTCATTCAATCAATGAAACTAACGTTATTCATTGCTTCAATGAGATGAGCTTCTCTCATTCATTCAATGCCTCATGCTTAACTCATTCATTGTAAGAAACAAACTGCAGTCCTTCATTCGTTCAATCAAACTTCAATCATTCATTTAATTAATCAAACGTTATCCATTGATTCAATGAACCAAACTGCACGAGATGATTCAATGATTAGAGCTTCTCTCATTCATTCAATGTCTGAACCTTAACACAGTCATTCAAGAAAACAAACCGTCTTCATTCATTTCATGAAACATCCATTATAGATGGAAGCAATGAAATAGACTGCACGAACAGTAGAGCTACTCTCATTTATTTAATGCCTCAAGCTTAATACATTCATTGAAAGAAACAAACTGTACTCATTCAATCAATGAAACAAAAGTTATGCATTGATTCAATGAGTTGAGCCTCTCTCATTCATTCAATGTCTCATGCTTAACTCGTTCATTGTAAGAAACAAACTGTAGTGCTTCATTCGTTGAATCAAACCGCATTCATTCATTCAATTAATCATACGTTATCCATTGACTCAATCAAACAAACTGCACAAGTTGAATCAATGGTTTGAGCTTTTCTCATTAATTCAATGTCTCGAGCTTAACACACTCATTCAAGGAAACAAACCGTTTACAATCATACCATGAATCATGCGTTAAAAATTGATGCAATGAAACAGAGTGCACGAACAGTAGAGCTACTCTCATTTATTTAATACCTCAAGCTTAATACATTCATTGAAAGAAACAAACTGTACTCATTCAATCAATGAAACAAAAGTTATGCATTGATTCAATGAGTTGAGCCTCTCTCATTCATTCAATGTCTCATGCGTAACTTGTTCATTGTAATAAACAGACTGAAGTCCTTCATTCGTTGAATCAAACTTCAATCATTCATTTATTCATACGTTATCAATCGATTCAGCGAAACAAGCTGCACGAGATGTTTCAATGATTTGAGCTTCTCTCATTCATTCAATGCCTTGAGCTTAACACACTCATTCAAGGAAACAACCCGTTTTCATTCATTCAATGAATCATGCATTAAAGATTCCTGCAATGAAACAGACTGCACGAGCAGTAGAGCTACTCCCATTTATTTAATGCCTCAAGCCAAATACATTCATTGAAGGAAACAAACTGAATTTATTCAATCAATGAAACAAACGTTATTTATTGATTCAATGACTTGAGCCTCTCTCATTCATTCAATGTCTCATGCTTAACTCGTTCATTGTAAGAAACAAACTTCATTCGTTGAGCTACTCTCAGTTATGTAATGCTTCTCGCTTAATGCATTCACTGAAAGAAACAAAGTGCGTTCATTCAATCAATGAAACTAACGTTATTCATTGCTTCAATGAGATGAGCTTCTCTCATTCATTCAATGCCTCATGCTTAACTCATTCATTGTAAGAAACAAACTGCAGTCCTTCATTCGTTCAATCAAACTTCAATCATTCATTTAATTAATCAAACGTTATCCATTGATTCAATGAACCAAACTGCACGAGATGATTCAATGATTAGAGCTTCTCTCATTCATTCAATGTCTGAACCTTAACACAGTCATTCAAGAAAACAAACCGTCTTCATTCATTTCATGAAACATCCATTATAGATGGAAGCAATGAAATAGACTGCACGAACAGTAGAGCTACTCTCATTTATTTAATGCCTCAAGCTTAATACATTCATTGAAAGAAACAAACTGTACTCATTCAATCAATGAAACAAAAGTTATGCATTGATTCAATGAGTTGAGCCTCTCTCATTCATTCAATGTCTCATGCTTAACTCGTTCATTGTAAGAAACAAACTGTAGTGCTTCATTCGTTGAATCAAACCGCATTCATTCATTCAATTAATCATACGTTATCCATTGACTCAATCAAACAAACTGCACAAGTTGAATCAATGGTTTGAGCTTTTCTCATTAATTCAATGTCTCGAGCTTAACACACTCATTCAAGGAAACAAACCGTTTACAATCATACCATGAATCATGCGTTAAAAATTGATGCAATGAAACAGAGTGCACGAACAGTAGAGCTACTCTCATTTATTTAATACCTCAAGCTTAATACATTCATTGAAAGAAACAAACTGTACTCATTCAATCAATGAAACAAAAGTTATGCATTGATTCAATGAGTTGAGCCTCTCTCATTCATTCAATGTCTCATGCGTAACTTGTTCATTGTAATAAACAACTGAAGTCCTTCATTCGTTGAATCAAACTTCAATCATTCATTTATTTCATACGTTATCCATCGATTCAGCGAAACAAACTGCACGAGATGTTTCAATGATTTGAGCTTCTCTCATTCATTCAATGTCTGAGCTTAAAACACTCATTCAAGGAAACAAACCGTTTTCATTCATTTCATGAATCATGCATTAAAGATGGAAGCAATGAAACAGACTGCACGAACAGTAGAGCTACTCTCATTTATTTAATGCCTCAAGCTTAATACATTCATTGAAAGAAACAAACTGTCTCATTCAATCAATGAAACAAAAGTTATGCATTGATTCAATGAGTTGAGCTCTCTCATTCATTCAATGTCTCATGCTTAACTCGTTCATTGTAAGAAACAAACTGCAGTCCTTCATTCGTTGAATCAAACTTCATTCATTCATTCAATTAATCATACGTCAGATGATTCAATGATTAGAGCTTCTCTCATTCATTCAATGTCTGACCTTAACACAGTCATTCAGGAAAACAAACCGTCTTCATTCATTTCATGAAACATCCATTAAAGATGGAAGCAATGAAATAGACTGCACGAACAGTAGAGCTACTCTCATTTATTTAATGCCTCAAGCTTAATACATTCATTGAAAGAAACAAACTGTACTCATTCAATCAATGAAACAAAAGTTATGCATTGATTCAATGAGTTGAGCCTCTCTCATTCATTCAATGACTCATGCTTAACTCGTTCATTGTAAGAAACAAACTGTAGTGCTTCATTCGTTGAATCAAACCGCATTCATTCATTCAATTAATCATACGTTATCCATTGACTCAATCAAACAAACTGCACAAGTTGAATCAATGGTTTGAGCTTTTCTCATTAATTCAATGTCTCGAGCTTAACACACTCATTCAAGGAAACAAACCGTTTACAATCATACCATGAATCATGCGTTAAAAATTGATGCAATGAAACAGAGTGCACGAACAGTAGAGCTACTCTCATTTATTTAATACCTCAAGCTTAATACATTCATTGAAAGAAACAAACTGTACTCATTCAATCAATGAAACAAAAGTTATGCATTGATTCAATGAGTTGAGCCTCTCTCATTCATTCAATGTCTCATGCGTAACTTGTTCATTGTAATAAACAGACTGAAGTCCTTCATTCGTTGAATCAAACTTCAATCATTCATTTATTCATACGTTATCAATCGATTCAGCGAAACAAGCTGCACGAGATGTTTCAATGATTTGAGCTTCTCTCATTCATTCAATGCCTTGAGCTTAACACACTCATTCAAGGAAACAACCCGTTTTCATTCATTCAATGAATCATGCATTAAAGATTCCTGCAATGAAACAGACTGCACGAGCAGTAGAGCTACTCCCATTTATTTAATGCCTCAAGCCAAATACATTCATTGAAGGAAACAAACTGAATTTATTCAATCAATGAAACAAACGTTATTTATTGATTCAATGACTTGAGCCTCTCTCATTCATTCAATGTCTCATGCTTAACTCGTTCATTGTAAGAAACAAACTTCATTCGTTGAGCTACTCTCAGTTATGTAATGCTTCTCGCTTAATGCATTCACTGAAAGAAACAAAGTGCGTTCATTCAATCAATGAAACTAACGTTATTCATTGCTTCAATGAGATGAGCTTCTCTCATTCATTCAATGCCTCATGCTTAACTCATTCATTGTAAGAAACAAACTGCAGTCCTTCATTCGTTCAATCAAACTTCAATCATTCATTTAATTAATCAAACGTTATCCATTGATTCAATGAACCAAACTGCACGAGATGATTCAATGATTAGAGCTTCTCTCATTCATTCAATGTCTGAACCTTAACACAGTCATTCAAGAAAACAAACCGTCTTCATTCATTTCATGAAACATCCATTATAGATGGAAGCAATGAAATAGACTGCACGAACAGTAGAGCTACTCTCATTTATTTAATGCCTCAAGCTTAATACATTCATTGAAAGAAACAAACTGTACTCATTCAATCAATGAAACAAAAGTTATGCATTGATTCAATGAGTTGAGCCTCTCTCATTCATTCAATGTCTCATGCTTAACTCGTTCATTGTAAGAAACAAACTGTAGTGCTTCATTCGTTGAATCAAACCGCATTCATTCATTCAATTAATCATACGTTATCCATTGACTCAATCAAACAAACTGCACAAGTTGAATCAATGGTTTGAGCTTTTCTCATTAATTCAATGTCTCGAGCTTAACACACTCATTCAAGGAAACAAACCGTTTACAATCATACCATGAATCATGCGTTAAAAATTGATGCAATGAAACAGAGTGCACGAACAGTAGAGCTACTCTCATTTATTTAATACCTCAAGCTTAATACATTCATTGAAAGAAACAAACTGTACTCATTCAATCAATGAAACAAAAGTTATGCATTGATTCAATGAGTTGAGCCTCTCTCATTCATTCAATGTCTCATGCGTAACTTGTTCATTGTAATAAACAGACTGAAGTCCTTCATTCGTTGAATCAAACTTCAATCATTCATTTATTCATACGTTATCAATCGATTCAGCGAAACAAGCTGCACGAGATGTTTCAATGATTTGAGCTTCTCTCATTCATTCAATGCCTTGAGCTTAACACACTCATTCAAGGAAACAACCCGTTTTCATTCATTCAATGAATCATGCATTAAAGATTCCTGCAATGAAACAGACTGCACGAGCAGTAGAGCTACTCCCATTTATTTAATGCCTCAAGCCAAATACATTCATTGAAGGAAACAAACTGAATTTATTCAATCAATGAAACAAACGTTATTTATTGATTCAATGACTTGAGCCTCTCTCATTCATTCAATGTCTCATGCTTAACTCGTTCATTGTAAGAAACAAACTTCATTCGTTGAGCTACTCTCAGTTATGTAATGCTTCTCGCTTAATGCATTCACTGAAAGAAACAAAGTGCGTTCATTCAATCAATGAAACTAACGTTATTCATTGCTTCAATGAGATGAGCTTCTCTCATTCATTCAATGCCTCATGCTTAACTCATTCATTGTAAGAAACAAACTGCAGTCCTTCATTCGTTCAATCAAACTTCAATCATTCATTTAATTAATCAAACGTTATCCATTGATTCAATGAACCAAACTGCACGAGATGATTCAATGATTAGAGCTTCTCTCATTCATTCAATGTCTGAACCTTAACACAGTCATTCAAGAAAACAAACCGTCTTCATTCATTTCATGAAACATCCATTATAGATGGAAGCAATGAAATAGACTGCACGAACAGTAGAGCTACTCTCATTTATTTAATGCCTCAAGCTTAATACATTCATTGAAAGAAACAAACTGTACTCATTCAATCAATGAAACAAAAGTTATGCATTGATTCAATGAGTTGAGCCTCTCTCATTCATTCAATGTCTCATGCTTAACTCGTTCATTGTAAGAAACAAACTGTAGTGCTTCATTCGTTGAATCAAACCGCATTCATTCATTCAATTAATCATACGTTATCCATTGACTCAATCAAACAAACTGCACAAGTTGAATCAATGGTTTGAGCTTTTCTCATTAATTCAATGTCTCGAGCTTAACACACTCATTCAAGGAAACAAACCGTTTACAATCATACCATGAATCATGCGTTAAAAATTGATGCAATGAAACAGAGTGCACGAACAGTAGAGCTACTCTCATTTATTTAATACCTCAAGCTTAATACATTCATTGAAAGAAACAAACTGTACTCATTCAATCAATGAAACAAAAGTTATGCATTGATTCAATGAGTTGAGCCTCTCTCATTCATTCAATGTCTCATGCGTAACTTGTTCATTGTAATAAACAGACTGAAGTCCTTCATTCGTTGAATCAAACTTCAATCATTCATTTATTCATACGTTATCAATCGATTCAGCGAAACAAGCTGCACGAGATGTTTCAATGATTTGAGCTTCTCTCATTCATTCAATGCCTTGAGCTTAACACACTCATTCAAGGAAACAACCCGTTTTCATTCATTCAATGAATCATGCATTAAAGATTCCTGCAATGAAACAGACTGCACGAGCAGTAGAGCTACTCCCATTTATTTAATGCCTCAAGCCAAATACATTCATTGAAGGAAACAAACTGAATTTATTCAATCAATGAAACAAACGTTATTTATTGATTCAATGACTTGAGCCTCTCTCATTCATTCAATGTCTCATGCTTAACTCGTTCATTGTAAGAAACAAACTTCATTCGTTGAGCTACTCTCAGTTATGTAATGCTTCTCGCTTAATGCATTCACTGAAAGAAACAAAGTGCGTTCATTCAATCAATGAAACTAACGTTATTCATTGCTTCAATGAGATGAGCTTCTCTCATTCATTCAATGCCTCATGCTTAACTCATTCATTGTAAGAAACAAACTGCAGTCCTTCATTCGTTCAATCAAACTTCAATCATTCATTTAATTAATCAAACGTTATCCATTGATTCAATGAACCAAACTGCACGAGATGATTCAATGATTAGAGCTTCTCTCATTCATTCAATGTCTGAACCTTAACACAGTCATTCAAGAAAACAAACCGTCTTCATTCATTTCATGAAACATCCATTATAGATGGAAGCAATGAAATAGACTGCACGAACAGTAGAGCTACTCTCATTTATTTAATGCCTCAAGCTTAATACATTCATTGAAAGAAACAAACTGTACTCATTCAATCAATGAAACAAAAGTTATGCATTGATTCAATGAGTTGAGCCTCTCTCATTCATTCAATGTCTCATGCTTAACTCGTTCATTGTAAGAAACAAACTGTAGTGCTTCATTCGTTGAATCAAACCGCATTCATTCATTCAATTAATCATACGTTATCCATTGACTCAATCAAACAAACTGCACAAGTTGAATCAATGGTTTGAGCTTTTCTCATTAATTCAATGTCTCGAGCTTAACACACTCATTCAAGGAAACAAACCGTTTACAATCATACCATGAATCATGCGTTAAAAATTGATGCAATGAAACAGAGTGCACGAACAGTAGAGCTACTCTCATTTATTTAATACCTCAAGCTTAATACATTCATTGAAAGAAACAAACTGTACTCATTCAATCAATGAAACAAAAGTTATGCATTGATTCAATGAGTTGAGCCTCTCTCATTCATTCAATGTCTCATGCGTAACTTGTTCATTGTAATAAACAGACTGAAGTCCTTCATTCGTTGAATCAAACTTCAATCATTCATTTATTCATACGTTATCAATCGATTCAGCGAAACAAGCTGCACGAGATGTTTCAATGATTTGAGCTTCTCTCATTCATTCAATGCCTTGAGCTTAACACACTCATTCAAGGAAACAACCCGTTTTCATTCATTCAATGAATCATGCATTAAAGATTCCTGCAATGAAACAGACTGCACGAGCAGTAGAGCTACTCCCATTTATTTAATGCCTCAAGCCAAATACATTCATTGAAGGAAACAAACTGAATTTATTCAATCAATGAAACAAACGTTATTTATTGATTCAATGACTTGAGCCTCTCTCATTCATTCAATGTCTCATGCTTAACTCGTTCATTGTAAGAAACAAACTTCATTCGTTGAGCTACTCTCAGTTATGTAATGCTTCTCGCTTAATGCATTCACTGAAAGAAACAAAGTGCGTTCATTCAATCAATGAAACTAACGTTATTCATTGCTTCAATGAGATGAGCTTCTCTCATTCATTCAATGCCTCATGCTTAACTCATTCATTGTAAGAAACAAACTGCAGTCCTTCATTCGTTCAATCAAACTTCAATCATTCATTTAATTAATCAAACGTTATCCATTGATTCAATGAACCAAACTGCACGAGATGATTCAATGATTAGAGCTTCTCTCATTCATTCAATGTCTGAACCTTAACACAGTCATTCAAGAAAACAAACCGTCTTCATTCATTTCATGAAACATCCATTATAGATGGAAGCAATGAAATAGACTGCACGAACAGTAGAGCTACTCTCATTTATTTAATGCCTCAAGCTTAATACATTCATTGAAAGAAACAAACTGTACTCATTCAATCAATGAAACAAAAGTTATGCATTGATTCAATGAGTTGAGCCTCTCTCATTCATTCAATGTCTCATGCTTAACTCGTTCATTGTAAGAAACAAACTGTAGTGCTTCATTCGTTGAATCAAACCGCATTCATTCATTCAATTAATCATACGTTATCCATTGACTCAATCAAACAAACTGCACAAGTTGAATCAATGGTTTGAGCTTTTCTCATTAATTCAATGTCTCGAGCTTAACACACTCATTCAAGGAAACAAACCGTTTACAATCATACCATGAATCATGCGTTAAAAATTGATGCAATGAAACAGAGTGCACGAACAGTAGAGCTACTCTCATTTATTTAATACCTCAAGCTTAATACATTCATTGAAAGAAACAAACTGTACTCATTCAATCAATGAAACAAAAGTTATGCATTGATTCAATGAGTTGAGCCTCTCTCATTCATTCAATGTCTCATGCGTAACTTGTTCATTGTAATAAACAGACTGAAGTCCTTCATTCGTTGAATCAAACTTCAATCATTCATTTATTCATACGTTATCAATCGATTCAGCGAAACAAGCTGCACGAGATGTTTCAATGATTTGAGCTTCTCTCATTCATTCAATGCCTTGAGCTTAACACACTCATTCAAGGAAACAACCCGTTTTCATTCATTCAATGAATCATGCATTAAAGATTCCTGCAATGAAACAGACTGCACGAGCAGTAGAGCTACTCCCATTTATTTAATGCCTCAAGCCAAATACATTCATTGAAGGAAACAAACTGAATTTATTCAATCAATGAAACAAACGTTATTTATTGATTCAATGACTTGAGCCTCTCTCATTCATTCAATGTCTCATGCTTAACTCGTTCATTGTAAGAAACAAACTTCATTCGTTGAGCTACTCTCAGTTATGTAATGCTTCTCGCTTAATGCATTCACTGAAAGAAACAAAGTGCGTTCATTCAATCAATGAAACTAACGTTATTCATTGCTTCAATGAGATGAGCTTCTCTCATTCATTCAATGCCTCATGCTTAACTCATTCATTGTAAGAAACAAACTGCAGTCCTTCATTCGTTCAATCAAACTTCAATCATTCATTTAATTAATCAAACGTTATCCATTGATTCAATGAACCAAACTGCACGAGATGATTCAATGATTAGAGCTTCTCTCATTCATTCAATGTCTGAACCTTAACACAGTCATTCAAGAAAACAAACCGTCTTCATTCATTTCATGAAACATCCATTATAGATGGAAGCAATGAAATAGACTGCACGAACAGTAGAGCTACTCTCATTTATTTAATGCCTCAAGCTTAATACATTCATTGAAAGAAACAAACTGTACTCATTCAATCAATGAAACAAAAGTTATGCATTGATTCAATGAGTTGAGCCTCTCTCATTCATTCAATGTCTCATGCTTAACTCGTTCATTGTAAGAAACAAACTGTAGTGCTTCATTCGTTGAATCAAACCGCATTCATTCATTCAATTAATCATACGTTATCCATTGACTCAATCAAACAAACTGCACAAGTTGAATCAATGGTTTGAGCTTTTCTCATTAATTCAATGTCTCGAGCTTAACACACTCATTCAAGGAAACAAACCGTTTACAATCATACCATGAATCATGCGTTAAAAATTGATGCAATGAAACAGAGTGCACGAACAGTAGAGCTACTCTCATTTATTTAATACCTCAAGCTTAATACATTCATTGAAAGAAACAAACTGTACTCATTCAATCAATGAAACAAAAGTTATGCATTGATTCAATGAGTTGAGCCTCTCTCATTCATTCAATGTCTCATGCGTAACTTGTTCATTGTAATAAACAGACTGAAGTCCTTCATTCGTTGAATCAAACTTCAATCATTCATTTATTCATACGTTATCAATCGATTCAGCGAAACAAGCTGCACGAGATGTTTCAATGATTTGAGCTTCTCTCATTCATTCAATGCCTTGAGCTTAACACACTCATTCAAGGAAACAACCCGTTTTCATTCATTCAATGAATCATGCATTAAAGATTCCTGCAATGAAACAGACTGCACGAGCAGTAGAGCTACTCCCATTTATTTAATGCCTCAAGCCAAATACATTCATTGAAGGAAACAAACTGAATTTATTCAATCAATGAAACAAACGTTATTTATTGATTCAATGACTTGAGCCTCTCTCATTCATTCAATGTCTCATGCTTAACTCGTTCATTGTAAGAAACAAACTTCATTCGTTGAGCTACTCTCAGTTATGTAATGCTTCTCGCTTAATGCATTCACTGAAAGAAACAAAGTGCGTTCATTCAATCAATGAAACTAACGTTATTCATTGCTTCAATGAGATGAGCTTCTCTCATTCATTCAATGCCTCATGCTTAACTCATTCATTGTAAGAAACAAACTGCAGTCCTTCATTCGTTCAATCAAACTTCAATCATTCATTTAATTAATCAAACGTTATCCATTGATTCAATGAACCAAACTGCACGAGATGATTCAATGATTAGAGCTTCTCTCATTCATTCAATGTCTGAACCTTAACACAGTCATTCAAGAAAACAAACCGTCTTCATTCATTTCATGAAACATCCATTATAGATGGAAGCAATGAAATAGACTGCACGAACAGTAGAGCTACTCTCATTTATTTAATGCCTCAAGCTTAATACATTCATTGAAAGAAACAAACTGTACTCATTCAATCAATGAAACAAAAGTTATGCATTGATTCAATGAGTTGAGCCTCTCTCATTCATTCAATGTCTCATGCTTAACTCGTTCATTGTAAGAAACAAACTGTAGTGCTTCATTCGTTGAATCAAACCGCATTCATTCATTCAATTAATCATACGTTATCCATTGACTCAATCAAACAAACTGCACAAGTTGAATCAATGGTTTGAGCTTTTCTCATTAATTCAATGTCTCGAGCTTAACACACTCATTCAAGGAAACAAACCGTTTACAATCATACCATGAATCATGCGTTAAAAATTGATGCAATGAAACAGAGTGCACGAACAGTAGAGCTACTCTCATTTATTTAATACCTCAAGCTTAATACATTCATTGAAAGAAACAAACTGTACTCATTCAATCAATGAAACAAAAGTTATGCATTGATTCAATGAGTTGAGCCTCTCTCATTCATTCAATGTCTCATGCGTAACTTGTTCATTGTAATAAACAGACTGAAGTCCTTCATTCGTTGAATCAAACTTCAATCATTCATTTATTCATACGTTATCAATCGATTCAGCGAAACAAGCTGCACGAGATGTTTCAATGATTTGAGCTTCTCTCATTCATTCAATGCCTTGAGCTTAACACACTCATTCAAGGAAACAACCCGTTTTCATTCATTCAATGAATCATGCATTAAAGATTCCTGCAATGAAACAGACTGCACGAGCAGTAGAGCTACTCCCATTTATTTAATGCCTCAAGCCAAATACATTCATTGAAGGAAACAAACTGAATTTATTCAATCAATGAAACAAACGTTATTTATTGATTCAATGACTTGAGCCTCTCTCATTCATTCAATGTCTCATGCTTAACTCGTTCATTGTAAGAAACAAACTTCATTCGTTGAGCTACTCTCAGTTATGTAATGCTTCTCGCTTAATGCATTCACTGAAAGAAACAAAGTGCGTTCATTCAATCAATGAAACTAACGTTATTCATTGCTTCAATGAGATGAGCTTCTCTCATTCATTCAATGCCTCATGCTTAACTCATTCATTGTAAGAAACAAACTGCAGTCCTTCATTCGTTCAATCAAACTTCAATCATTCATTTAATTAATCAAACGTTATCCATTGATTCAATGAACCAAACTGCACGAGATGATTCAATGATTAGAGCTTCTCTCATTCATTCAATGTCTGAACCTTAACACAGTCATTCAAGAAAACAAACCGTCTTCATTCATTTCATGAAACATCCATTATAGATGGAAGCAATGAAATAGACTGCACGAACAGTAGAGCTACTCTCATTTATTTAATGCCTCAAGCTTAATACATTCATTGAAAGAAACAAACTGTACTCATTCAATCAATGAAACAAAAGTTATGCATTGATTCAATGAGTTGAGCCTCTCTCATTCATTCAATGTCTCATGCTTAACTCGTTCATTGTAAGAAACAAACTGTAGTGCTTCATTCGTTGAATCAAACCGCATTCATTCATTCAATTAATCATACGTTATCCATTGACTCAATCAAACAAACTGCACAAGTTGAATCAATGGTTTGAGCTTTTCTCATTAATTCAATGTCTCGAGCTTAACACACTCATTCAAGGAAACAAACCGTTTACAATCATACCATGAATCATGCGTTAAAAATTGATGCAATGAAACAGAGTGCACGAACAGTAGAGCTACTCTCATTTATTTAATACCTCAAGCTTAATACATTCATTGAAAGAAACAAACTGTACTCATTCAATCAATGAAACAAAAGTTATGCATTGATTCAATGAGTTGAGCCTCTCTCATTCATTCAATGTCTCATGCGTAACTTGTTCATTGTAATAAACAGACTGAAGTCCTTCATTCGTTGAATCAAACTTCAATCATTCATTTATTCATACGTTATCAATCGATTCAGCGAAACAAGCTGCACGAGATGTTTCAATGATTTGAGCTTCTCTCATTCATTCAATGCCTTGAGCTTAACACACTCATTCAAGGAAACAACCCGTTTTCATTCATTCAATGAATCATGCATTAAAGATTCCTGCAATGAAACAGACTGCACGAGCAGTAGAGCTACTCCCATTTATTTAATGCCTCAAGCCAAATACATTCATTGAAGGAAACAAACTGAATTTATTCAATCAATGAAACAAACGTTATTTATTGATTCAATGACTTGAGCCTCTCTCATTCATTCAATGTCTCATGCTTAACTCGTTCATTGTAAGAAACAAACTTCATTCGTTGAGCTACTCTCAGTTATGTAATGCTTCTCGCTTAATGCATTCACTGAAAGAAACAAAGTGCGTTCATTCAATCAATGAAACTAACGTTATTCATTGCTTCAATGAGATGAGCTTCTCTCATTCATTCAATGCCTCATGCTTAACTCATTCATTGTAAGAAACAAACTGCAGTCCTTCATTCGTTCAATCAAACTTCAATCATTCATTTAATTAATCAAACGTTATCCATTGATTCAATGAACCAAACTGCACGAGATGATTCAATGATTAGAGCTTCTCTCATTCATTCAATGTCTGAACCTTAACACAGTCATTCAAGAAAACAAACCGTCTTCATTCATTTCATGAAACATCCATTATAGATGGAAGCAATGAAATAGACTGCACGAACAGTAGAGCTACTCTCATTTATTTAATGCCTCAAGCTTAATACATTCATTGAAAGAAACAAACTGTACTCATTCAATCAATGAAACAAAAGTTATGCATTGATTCAATGAGTTGAGCCTCTCTCATTCATTCAATGTCTCATGCTTAACTCGTTCATTGTAAGAAACAAACTGTAGTGCTTCATTCGTTGAATCAAACCGCATTCATTCATTCAATTAATCATACGTTATCCATTGACTCAATCAAACAAACTGCACAAGTTGAATCAATGGTTTGAGCTTTTCTCATTAATTCAATGTCTCGAGCTTAACACACTCATTCAAGGAAACAAACCGTTTACAATCATACCATGAATCATGCGTTAAAAATTGATGCAATGAAACAGAGTGCACGAACAGTAGAGCTACTCTCATTTATTTAATACCTCAAGCTTAATACATTCATTGAAAGAAACAAACTGTACTCATTCAATCAATGAAACAAAAGTTATGCATTGATTCAATGAGTTGAGCCTCTCTCATTCATTCAATGTCTCATGCGTAACTTGTTCATTGTAATAAACAGACTGAAGTCCTTCATTCGTTGAATCAAACTTCAATCATTCATTTATTCATACGTTATCAATCGATTCAGCGAAACAAGCTGCACGAGATGTTTCAATGATTTGAGCTTCTCTCATTCATTCAATGCCTTGAGCTTAACACACTCATTCAAGGAAACAACCCGTTTTCATTCATTCAATGAATCATGCATTAAAGATTCCTGCAATGAAACAGACTGCACGAGCAGTAGAGCTACTCCCATTTATTTAATGCCTCAAGCCAAATACATTCATTGAAGGAAACAAACTGAATTTATTCAATCAATGAAACAAACGTTATTTATTGATTCAATGACTTGAGCCTCTCTCATTCATTCAATGTCTCATGCTTAACTCGTTCATTGTAAGAAACAAACTTCATTCGTTGAGCTACTCTCAGTTATGTAATGCTTCTCGCTTAATGCATTCACTGAAAGAAACAAAGTGCGTTCATTCAATCAATGAAACTAACGTTATTCATTGCTTCAATGAGATGAGCTTCTCTCATTCATTCAATGCCTCATGCTTAACTCATTCATTGTAAGAAACAAACTGCAGTCCTTCATTCGTTCAATCAAACTTCAATCATTCATTTAATTAATCAAACGTTATCCATTGATTCAATGAACCAAACTGCACGAGATGATTCAATGATTAGAGCTTCTCTCATTCATTCAATGTCTGAACCTTAACACAGTCATTCAAGAAAACAAACCGTCTTCATTCATTTCATGAAACATCCATTATAGATGGAAGCAATGAAATAGACTGCACGAACAGTAGAGCTACTCTCATTTATTTAATGCCTCAAGCTTAATACATTCATTGAAAGAAACAAACTGTACTCATTCAATCAATGAAACAAAAGTTATGCATTGATTCAATGAGTTGAGCCTCTCTCATTCATTCAATGTCTCATGCTTAACTCGTTCATTGTAAGAAACAAACTGTAGTGCTTCATTCGTTGAATCAAACCGCATTCATTCATTCAATTAATCATACGTTATCCATTGACTCAATCAAACAAACTGCACAAGTTGAATCAATGGTTTGAGCTTTTCTCATTAATTCAATGTCTCGAGCTTAACACACTCATTCAAGGAAACAAACCGTTTACAATCATACCATGAATCATGCGTTAAAAATTGATGCAATGAAACAGAGTGCACGAACAGTAGAGCTACTCTCATTTATTTAATACCTCAAGCTTAATACATTCATTGAAAGAAACAAACTGTACTCATTCAATCAATGAAACAAAAGTTATGCATTGATTCAATGAGTTGAGCCTCTCTCATTCATTCAATGTCTCATGCGTAACTTGTTCATTGTAATAAACAGACTGAAGTCCTTCATTCGTTGAATCAAACTTCAATCATTCATTTATTCATACGTTATCAATCGATTCAGCGAAACAAGCTGCACGAGATGTTTCAATGATTTGAGCTTCTCTCATTCATTCAATGCCTTGAGCTTAACACACTCATTCAAGGAAACAACCCGTTTTCATTCATTCAATGAATCATGCATTAAAGATTCCTGCAATGAAACAGACTGCACGAGCAGTAGAGCTACTCCCATTTATTTAATGCCTCAAGCCAAATACATTCATTGAAGGAAACAAACTGAATTTATTCAATCAATGAAACAAACGTTATTTATTGATTCAATGACTTGAGCCTCTCTCATTCATTCAATGTCTCATGCTTAACTCGTTCATTGTAAGAAACAAACTTCATTCGTTGAGCTACTCTCAGTTATGTAATGCTTCTCGCTTAATGCATTCACTGAAAGAAACAAAGTGCGTTCATTCAATCAATGAAACTAACGTTATTCATTGCTTCAATGAGATGAGCTTCTCTCATTCATTCAATGCCTCATGCTTAACTCATTCATTGTAAGAAACAAACTGCAGTCCTTCATTCGTTCAATCAAACTTCAATCATTCATTTAATTAATCAAACGTTATCCATTGATTCAATGAACCAAACTGCACGAGATGATTCAATGATTAGAGCTTCTCTCATTCATTCAATGTCTGAACCTTAACACAGTCATTCAAGAAAACAAACCGTCTTCATTCATTTCATGAAACATCCATTATAGATGGAAGCAATGAAATAGACTGCACGAACAGTAGAGCTACTCTCATTGATTTAATGCCTCAAGCTTAATACATTCATTGAAAGAAACAAACTGTACTCATTCAATCAATGAAACAAAAGTTATGCATTGATTCAATGAGTTGAGCCTCTCTCATTCATTCAATGTCTCATGCTTAACTCGTTCATTGTAAGAAACAAACTGTAGTGCTTCATTCGTTGAATCAAACCGCATTCATTCATTCAATTAATCATACGTTATCCATTGACTCAATCAAACAAACTGCACAAGTTGAATCAATGGTTTGAGCTTTTCTCATTAATTCAATGTCTCGAGCTTAACACACTCATTCAAGGAAACAAACCGTTTACAATCATACCATGAATCATGCGTTAAAAATTGATGCAATGAAACAGAGTGCACGAACAGTAGAGCTACTCTCATTTATTTAATACCTCAAGCTTAATACATTCATTGAAAGAAACAAACTGTACTCATTCAATCAATGAAACAAAAGTTATGCATTGATTCAATGAGTTGAGCCTCTCTCATTCATTCAATGTCTCATGCGTAACTTGTTCATTGTAATAAACAGACTGAAGTCCTTCATTCGTTGAATCAAACTTCAATCATTCATTTATTCATACGTTATCAATCGATTCAGCGAAACAAGCTGCACGAGATGTTTCAATGATTTGAGCTTCTCTCATTCATTCAATGCCTTGAGCTTAACACACTCATTCAAGGAAACAACCCGTTTTCATTCATTCAATGAATCATGCATTAAAGATTCCTGCAATGAAACAGACTGCACGAGCAGTAGAGCTACTCCCATTTATTTAATGCCTCAAGCCAAATACATTCATTGAAGGAAACAAACTGAATTTATTCAATCAATGAAACAAACGTTATTTATTGATTCAATGACTTGAGCCTCTCTCATTCATTCAATGTCTCATGCTTAACTCGTTCATTGTAAGAAACAAACTTCATTCGTTGAGCTACTCTCAGTTATGTAATGCTTCTCGCTTAATGCATTCACTGAAAGAAACAAAGTGCGTTCATTCAATCAATGAAACTAACGTATTCATTGCTTCAATGAGATGAGCTTCTCTCATTCATTCAATGCCTCATGCTTAACTCATTCATTGTAAGAAACAAACTGCAGTCCTTCATTCGTTCAATCAAACTTCAATCATTCATTTAATTAATCAAACGTTATCCATTGATTCAATGAACCAAACTGCACGAGATGATTCAATGATTAGAGCTTCTCTCATTCATTCAATGTCTGAACCTTAACACAGTCATTCAAGAAAACAAACCGTCTTCATTCATTTCATGAAACATCCATTATAGATGGAAGCAATGAAATAGACTGCACGAACAGTAGAGCTACTCTCATTTATTTAATGCCTCAAGCTTAATACATTCATTGAAAGAAACAAACTGTACTCATTCAATCAATGAAACAAAAGTTATGCATTGATTCAATGAGTTGAGCCTCTCTCATTCATTCAATGTCTCATGCTTAACTCGTTCATTGTAAGAAACAAACTGTAGTGCTTCATTCGTTGAATCAAACCGCATTCATTCATTCAATTAATCATACGTTATCCATTGACTCAATCAAACAAACTGCACAAGTTGAATCAATGGTTTGAGCTTTTCTCATTAATTCAATGTCTCGAGCTTAACACACTCATTCAAGGAAACAAACCGTTTACAATCATACCATGAATCATGCGTTAAAAATTGATGCAATGAAACAGAGTGCACGAACAGTAGAGCTACTCTCATTTATTTAATACCTCAAGCTTAATACATTCATTGAAAGAAACAAACTGTACTCATTCAATCAATGAAACAAAAGTTATGCATTGATTCAATGAGTTGAGCCTCTCTCATTCATTCAATGTCTCATGCGTAACTTGTTCATTGTAATAAACAGACTGAAGTCCTTCATTCGTTGAATCAAACTTCAATCATTCATTTATTCATACGTTATCAATCGATTCAGCGAAACAAGCTGCACGAGATGTTTCAATGATTTGAGCTTCTCTCATTCATTCAATGCCTTGAGCTTAACACACTCATTCAAGGAAACAACCCGTTTTCATTCATTCAATGAATCATGCATTAAAGATTCCTGCAATGAAACAGACTGCACGAGCAGTAGAGCTACTCCCATTTATTTAATGCCTCAAGCCAAATACATTCATTGAAGGAAACAAACTGAATTTATTCAATCAATGAAACAAACGTTATTTATTGATTCAATGACTTGAGCCTCTCTCATTCATTCAATGTCTCATGCTTAACTCGTTCATTGTAAGAAACAAACTTCATTCGTTGAGCTACTCTCAGTTATGTAATGCTTCTCGCTTAATGCATTCACTGAAAGAAACAAAGTGCGTTCATTCAATCAATGAAACTAACGTTATTCATTGCTTCAATGAGATGAGCTTCTCTCATTCATTCAATGCCTCATGCTTAACTCATTCATTGTAAGAAACAAACTGCAGTCCTTCATTCGTTCAATCAAACTTCAATCATTCATTTAATTAATCAAACGTTATCCATTGATTCAATGAACCAAACTGCACGAGATGATTCAATGATTAGAGCTTCTCTCATTCATTCAATGTCTGAACCTTAACACAGTCATTCAAGAAAACAAACCGTCTTCATTCATTTCATGAAACATCCATTATAGATGGAAGCAATGAAATAGACTGCACGAACAGTAGAGCTACTCTCATTTATTTAATGCCTCAAGCTTAATACATTCATTGAAAGAAACAAACTGTACTCATTCAATCAATGAAACAAAAGTTATGCATTGATTCAATGAGTTGAGCCTCTCTCATTCATTCAATGTCTCATGCTTAACTCGTTCATTGTAAGAAACAAACTGTAGTGCTTCATTCGTTGAATCAAACCGCATTCATTCATTCAATTAATCATACGTTATCCATTGACTCAATCAAACAAACTGCACAAGTTGAATCAATGGTTTGAGCTTTTCTCATTAATTCAATGTCTCGAGCTTAACACACTCATTCAAGGAAACAAACCGTTTACAATCATACCATGAATCATGCGTTAAAAATTGATGCAATGAAACAGAGTGCACGAACAGTAGAGCTACTCTCATTTATTTAATACCTCAAGCTTAATACATTCATTGAAAGAAACAAACTGTACTCATTCAATCAATGAAACAAAAGTTATGCATTGATTCAATGAGTTGAGCCTCTCTCATTCATTCAATGTCTCATGCGTAACTTGTTCATTGTAATAAACAGACTGAAGTCCTTCATTCGTTGAATCAAACTTCAATCATTCATTTATTCATACGTTATCAATCGATTCAGCGAAACAAGCTGCACGAGATGTTTCAATGATTTGAGCTTCTCTCATTCATTCAATGCCTTGAGCTTAACACACTCATTCAAGGAAACAACCCGTTTTCATTCATTCAATGAATCATGCATTAAAGATTCCTGCAATGAAACAGACTGCACGAGCAGTAGAGCTACTCCCATTTATTTAATGCCTCAAGCCAAATACATTCATTGAAGGAAACAAACTGAATTTATTCAATCAATGAAACAAACGTTATTTATTGATTCAATGACTTGAGCCTCTCTCATTCATTCAATGTCTCATGCTTAACTCGTTCATTGTAAGAAACAAACTTCATTCGTTGAGCTACTCTCAGTTATGTAATGCTTCTCGCTTAATGCATTCACTGAAAGAAACAAAGTGCGTTCATTCAATCAATGAAACTAACGTTATTCATTGCTTCAATGAGATGAGCTTCTCTCATTCATTCAATGCCTCATGCTTAACTCATTCATTGTAAGAAACAAACTGCAGTCCTTCATTCGTTCAATCAAACTTCAATCATTCATTTAATTAATCAAACGTTATCCATTGATTCAATGAACCAAACTGCACGAGATGATTCAATGATTAGAGCTTCTCTCATTCATTCAATGTCTGAACCTTAACACAGTCATTCAAGAAAACAAACCGTCTTCATTCATTTCATGAAACATCCATTATAGATGGAAGCAATGAAATAGACTGCACGAACAGTAGAGCTACTCTCATTTATTTAATGCCTCAAGCTTAATACATTCATTGAAAGAAACAAACTGTACTCATTCAATCAATGAAACAAAAGTTATGCATTGATTCAATGAGTTGAGCCTCTCTCATTCATTCAATGTCTCATGCTTAACTCGTTCATTGTAAGAAACAAACTGTAGTGCTTCATTCGTTGAATCAAACCGCATTCATTCATTCAATTAATCATACGTTATCCATTGACTCAATCAAACAAACTGCACAAGTTGAATCAATGGTTTGAGCTTTTCTCATTAATTCAATGTCTCGAGCTTAACACACTCATTCAAGGAAACAAACCGTTTACAATCATACCATGAATCATGCGTTAAAAATTGATGCAATGAAACAGAGTGCACGAACAGTAGAGCTACTCTCATTTATTTAATACCTCAAGCTTAATACATTCATTGAAAGAAACAAACTGTACTCATTCAATCAATGAAACAAAAGTTATGCATTGATTCAATGAGTTGAGCCTCTCTCATTCATTCAATGTCTCATGCGTAACTTGTTCATTGTAATAAACAGACTGAAGTCCTTCATTCGTTGAATCAAACTTCAATCATTCATTTATTCATACGTTATCAATCGATTCAGCGAAACAAGCTGCACGAGATGTTTCAATGATTTGAGCTTCTCTCATTCATTCAATGCCTTGAGCTTAACACACTCATTCAAGGAAACAACCCGTTTTCATTCATTCAATGAATCATGCATTAAAGATTCCTGCAATGAAACAGACTGCACGAGCAGTAGAGCTACTCCCATTTATTTAATGCCTCAAGCCAAATACATTCATTGAAGGAAACAAACTGAATTTATTCAATCAATGAAACAAACGTTATTTATTGATTCAATGACTTGAGCCTCTCTCATTCATTCAATGTCTCATGCTTAACTCGTTCATTGTAAGAAACAAACTTCATTCGTTGAGCTACTCTCAGTTATGTAATGCTTCTCGCTTAATGCATTCACTGAAAGAAACAAAGTGCGTTCATTCAATCAATGAAACTAACGTTATTCATTGCTTCAATGAGATGAGCTTCTCTCATTCATTCAATGCCTCATGCTTAACTCATTCATTGTAAGAAACAAACTGCAGTCCTTCATTCGTTCAATCAAACTTCAATCATTCATTTAATTAATCAAACGTTATCCATTGATTCAATGAACCAAACTGCACGAGATGATTCAATGATTAGAGCTTCTCTCATTCATTCAATGTCTGAACCTTAACACAGTCATTCAAGAAAACAAACCGTCTTCATTCATTTCATGAAACATCCATTATAGATGGAAGCAATGAAATAGACTGCACGAACAGTAGAGCTACTCTCATTTATTTAATGCCTCAAGCTTAATACATTCATTGAAAGAAACAAACTGTACTCATTCAATCAATGAAACAAAAGTTATGCATTGATTCAATGAGTTGAGCCTCTCTCATTCATTCAATGTCTCATGCTTAACTCGTTCATTGTAAGAAACAAACTGTAGTGCTTCATTCGTTGAATCAAACCGCATTCATTCATTCAATTAATCATACGTTATCCATTGACTCAATCAAACAAACTGCACAAGTTGAATCAATGGTTTGAGCTTTTCTCATTAATTCAATGTCTCGAGCTTAACACACTCATTCAAGGAAACAAACCGTTTACAATCATACCATGAATCATGCGTTAAAAATTGATGCAATGAAACAGAGTGCACGAACAGTAGAGCTACTCTCATTTATTTAATACCTCAAGCTTAATACATTCATTGAAAGAAACAAACTGTACTCATTCAATCAATGAAACAAAAGTTATGCATTGATTCAATGAGTTGAGCCTCTCTCATTCATTCAATGTCTCATGCTTAACTTGTTCATTGTAATAAACAACTGTAGTCCTTCATTCGTTGAATCAAACCGCATTCATTCATTCAATTTATCATACGTTATCCATCGATTCAAGCAAACAAACTGCACGAGATGTTTCAATGATTTGAGCTTCTCTCATTCATTCAATGCCTTGAGCTTAACACACTCATTCAAGGAAACAAACCGTTTACATTCATTCAATGAATCATGCATTAAAAATTGATGCAATGAAACAGACTGCACGAACAGTAGAGCTACTCTCATTTATTTAATGCCTCAAGCTTAATACATTCATTGAAAGAAACAAACTGTACTCATTCAATCAATGAAACAAAAGTTATGCATTGATTCAATGAGTTGAGCCTCTCTCATTCATTCAATGTCTCATGCTTAACTCGTTCATTGTAAGAAACAACTGAAGTCTTCATTCGTTGAATCAAACTTCAATTCATTCAATTATTCATACGTTATCAATCGATTCAGCGAAACAAGCTGCACGAGATGTTTCAATGATTTGAGCTTCTCTCATTCATTCAATGCCTTGAGCTTAACACACTCATTCAAGGAAACAACCCGTTTTCATTCATTCAATGAATCATGCATTAAAGATTCCTGCAATGAAACAGACTGCACGAGCAGTAGAGCTACTCCCATTTATTTAATGCCTCAAGCCAAATACATTCATTGAAGGAAACAAACTGAATTTATTCAATCAATGAAACAAACGTTATTTATTGATTCAATGACTTGAGCCTCTCTCATTCATTCAATGTCTCATGCTTAACTCGTTCATTGTAAGAAACACTTCATTCGTTGAGCTACTCTCAGTTATGTTATGCTTCTCGCTTAATGCATTCACTGAAAGAAACAAAGTGTTCATTCAATCAATGAAACTAACGTTATTCATTGCTTCAATGAGATGAGCTTCTCTCATTCATTCAATGCCTCATGCTTAACTCATTCATTGTAAGAAACAAACTGCAGTCCTTCATTCGTTCAATCAAACTTCAATCATTCATTTAATTAATCAAACGTTATCCATTGATTCAATAACCAAACTGCACGAGATGATTCAATGATTAGAGCTTCTCTCATTCATTCAATGTCTGAACCTTAACACACTCATTCAAGAAAACAAACCGTCTTCATTCATTTCATGAATCATGCATTATAGATGGAAGCAATGAAACAGACTGCACGAACAGTAGAGCTACTCTCATTTATTTAATGCCTCAAGCTTAATACATTCATTGAAAGAAACAAACTGTACTCATTCAATCAATGAAACAAAAGTTATGCATTGATTCAATGAGTTGAGCCTCTCTCATTCATTCAATGTCTCATGCTTAACTCGTTCATTGTAAGAAACAAACTGCAGTCCTTCATTCGTTGAATCAAACTTCATTCATTCATTCAATTAATCATACGTTATCCATTGATTCAATCAAACAAACTGCACAAGTTGAATCAATGATTTGAGCTTTCTCATTCATTCAATGTCTCGAGCTTAACACACTCATTCAAGGAAACAAACCGTTTACAATCATTCCATGAATCATGATTAAAGATTGATGCAATGAAACAGACTGCACGAACAGTAGAGCTACTCTCATTTATTTAATGCCTCAAGCTTAATACATTCATTGAAAGAAACAAACTGTACTCATTCAATCAATGAAACAAAAGTTATGCATTGATTCAATGAGTTGAGCCTCTCTCATTCATTCAATGTCTCATGCTTAACTCGTTCATTGTAAGAAACAAACTGTAGTGCTTCATTCGTTGAATCAAACCGCATTCATTCATTCAATTAATCATACGTTATCCATTGACTCAATCAAACAAACTGCACAAGTTGAATCAATGGTTTGAGCTTTTCTCATTAATTCAATGTCTCGAGCTTAACACACTCATTCAAGGAAACAAACCGTTTACAATCATACCATGAATCATGCGTTAAAAATTGATGCAATGAAACAGAGTGCACGAACAGTAGAGCTACTCTCATTTATTTAATACCTCAAGCTTAATACATTCATTGAAAGAAACAAACTGTACTCATTCAATCAATGAAACAAAAGTTATGCATTGATTCAATGAGTTGAGCCTCTCTCATTCATTCAATGTCTCATGCGTAACTTGTTCATTGTAAGAAACAGACTGAAGTCCTTCATTCGTTGAATCAAACTTCAATCATTCATTTATTCATACGTTATCAATCGATTCAGCGAAACAAGCTGCACGAGATGTTTCAATGATTTGAGCTTCTCTCATTCATTCAATGCCTTGAGCTTAACACACTCATTCAAGGAAACAACCCGTTTTCATTCATTCAATGAATCATGCATTAAAGATTCCTGCAATGAAACAGACTGCACGAGCAGTAGAGCTACTCCCATTTATTTAATGCCTCAAGCCAAATACATTCATTGAAGGAAACAAACTGAATTTATTCAATCAATGAAACAAACGTTATTTATTGATTCAATGACTTGAGCCTCTCTCATTCATTCAATGTCTCATGCTTAACTCGTTCATTGTAAGAAACAAACTTCATTCGTTGAGCTACTCTCAGTTATGTAATGCTTCTCGCTTAATGCATTCACTGAAAGAAACAAAGTGCGTTCATTCAATCAATGAAACTAACGTTATTCATTGCTTCAATGAGATGAGCTTCTCTCATTCATTCAATGCCTCATGCTTAACTCATTCATTGTAAGAAACAAACTGCAGTCCTTCATTCGTTCAATCAAACTTCAATCATTCATTTAATTAATCAAACGTTATCCATTATTCAATGAACCAAACTGCACGAGATGATTCAATGATTAGAGCTTCTCTCATTCATTCAATGTCTGAACCTTAACACAGTCATTCAAGAAAACAAACAGTCTTCATTCATTTCATGAAACATCCATTATAGATGGAAGCAATGAAATAGACTGCACGAACAGTAGAGCTACTCTCATTTATTTAATGCCTCAAGCTTAATACATTCATTGAAAGAAACAAACTGTACTCATTCAATCAATGAAACAAAAGTTATGCATTGATTCAATGAGTTGAGCCTCTCTCATTCATTCAATGTCTCATGCTTAACTCGTTCATTGTAAGAAACAAACTGTAGTGCTTCATTCGTTGAATCAAACTTCAATCATTCATTCAATTAATCATACGTCATCCATTGACTCAATCAAACAAACTGCACAAGTTGAATCAATGGTTTGAGCTTTTCTCATTAATTCAATGTCTCGAGCTTAACACACTCATTCAAGGAAACAAACCGTTTACAATCATACCATGAATCATGCGTTAAAAATTGATGCAATGAAACAGAGTGCACGAACAGTAGAGCTACTCTCATTTATTTAATACCTCAAGCTTAATACATTCATTGAAAGAAACAAACTGTACTCATTCAATCAATGAAACAAAAGTTATGCATTGATTCAATGAGTTGAGCCTCTCTCATTCATTCAATGTCTCATGCTTAACTCGTTCATTGTAAGAAACAAACTGTAGTGCTTCATTCGTTGAATCAAACCGCATTCATTCATTCAATTAATCATACGTTATCCATTGACTCAATCAAACAAACTGCACAAGTTGAATCAATGGTTGAGCTTTTCTCATTAATTCAATGTCTCGAGCTTAACACACTCATTCAAGGAAACAAACCGTTTACAATCATACCATGAATCATGCGTTAAAAATTGATGCAATGAAACAGAGTGCACGAACAGTAGAGCTACTCTCATTTATTTAATACCTCAAGCTTAATACATTCATTGAAAGAAACAAACTGTACTCATTCAATCAATGAAACAAAAGTTATGCATTGATTCAATGAGTTGAGCCTCTCTCATTCATTCAATGTCTCATGCGTAACTTGTTCATTGTAATAAACAGACTGAAGTCCTTCATTCGTTGAATCAAACTTCAATCATTCATTTATTCATACGTTATCAATCGATTCAGCGAAACAAGCTGCACGAGATGTTTCAATGATTTGAGCTTCTCTCATTCATTCAATGCCTTGAGCTTAACACACTCATTCAAGGAAACAACCCGTTTTCATTCATTCAATGAATCATGCATTAAAGATTCCTGCAATGAAACAGACTGCACGAGCAGTAGAGCTACTCCCATTTATTTAATGCCTCAAGCCAAATACATTCATTGAAGGAAACAAACTGAATTTATTCAATCAATGAAACAAACGTTATTTATTGATTCAATGACTTGAGCCTCTCTCATTCATTCAATGTCTCATGCTTAACTCGTTCATTGTAAGAAACAAACTGCAGTCCTTCATTCGTTGAATCAAACCGCATTCATTCATTCAATTAATCATACGTTATCCATTGACTCAATCAAACAAACTGCACAAGTTGAATCAATGGTTTGAGCTTTTCTCATTAATTCAATGTCTCGAGCTTAACACACTCATTCAAGAAAACAAACAGTCTTCATTCATTTCATGAATCATGCCATTAAAAATTGATGCAATGAAATAGACTGCACGAACAGTAGAGCTACTCTCATTTATTTAATGCCTCAAGCTTAATACATTCATTGAAAGAAACAAACTGTACTCATTCAATCAATGAAACAAAAGTTATGCATTGATTCAATGAGTTGAGCCTCTCTCATTCATTCAATGTCTCATGCTTAACTCGTTCATTGTAAGAAACAAACTGTAGTGCTTCATTCGTTGAATCAAACCGCATTCATTCATTCAATTAATCATACGTTATCCATTGACTCAATCAAACAAACTGCACAAGTTGAATCAATGGTTTGAGCTTTTCTCATTAATTCAATGTCTCGAGCTTAACACACTCATTCAAGGAAACAAACCGTTTACAATCATACCATGAATCATGCGTTAAAAATTGATGCAATGAAACAGAGTGCACGAACAGTAGAGCTACTCTCATTTATTTAATACCTCAAGCTTAATACATTCATTGAAAGAAACAAACTGTACTCATTCAATCAATGAAACAAAAGTTATGCATTGATTCAATGAGTTGAGCCTCTCTCATTCATTCAATGTCTCATGCGTAACTTGTTCATTGTAATAAACAGACTGAAGTCCTTCATTCGTTGAATCAAACTTCAATCATTCATTTATTCATACGTTATCAATCGATTCAGCGAAACAAGCTGCACGAGATGTTTCAATGATTTGAGCTTCTCTCATTCATTCAATGCCTTGAGCTTAACACACTCATTCAAGGAAACAACCCGTTTTCATTCATTCAATGAATCATGCATTAAAGATTCCTGCAATGAAACAGACTGCACGAGCAGTAGAGCTACTCCCATTTATTTAATGCCTCAAGCCAAATACATTCATTGAAGGAAACAAACTGAATTTATTCAATCAATGAAACAAACGTTATTTATTGATTCAATGACTTGAGCCTCTCTCATTCATTCAATGTCTCATGCTTAACTCGTTCATTGTAAGAAACAAACTTCATTCGTTGAGCTACTCTCAGTTATGTAATGCTTCTCGCTTAATGCATTCACTGAAAGAAACAAAGTGCGTTCATTCAATCAATGAAACTAACGTTATTCATTGCTTCAATGAGATGAGCTTCTCTCATTCATTCAATGCCTCATGCTTAACTCATTCATTGTAAGAAACAAACTGCAGTCCTTCATTCGTTCAATCAAACTTCAATCATTCATTTAATTAATCAAACGTTATCCATTGATTCAATGAACCAAACTGCACGAGATGATTCAATGATTAGAGCTTCTCTCATTCATTCAATGTCTGAACCTTAACACAGTCATTCAAGAAAACAAACCGTCTTCATTCATTTCATGAAACATCCATTATAGATGGAAGCAATGAAATAGACTGCACGAACAGTAGAGCTACTCTCATTTATTTAATGCCTCAAGCTTAATACATTCATTGAAAGAAACAAACTGTACTCATTCAATCAATGAAACAAAAGTTATGCATTGATTCAATGAGTTGAGCCTCTCTCATTCATTCAATGTCTCATGCTTAACTCGTTCATTGTAAGAAACAAACTGTAGTGCTTCATTCGTTGAATCAAACCGCATTCATTCATTCAATTAATCATACGTTATCCATTGACTCAATCAAACAAACTGCACAAGTTGAATCAATGGTTTGAGCTTTTCTCATTAATTCAATGTCTCGAGCTTAACACACTCATTCAAGGAAACAAACCGTTTACAATCATACCATGAATCATGCGTTAAAAATTGATGCAATGAAACAGAGTGCACGAACAGTAGAGCTACTCTCATTTATTTAATACCTCAAGCTTAATACATTCATTGAAAGAAACAAACTGTACTCATTCAATCAATGAAACAAAAGTTATGCATTGATTCAATGAGTTGAGCCTCTCTCATTCATTCAATGTCTCATGCGTAACTTGTTCATTGTAATAAACAAACTGAAGTCCTTCATTCGTTGAATCAAACCGCATTCATTCATTCAATTAATCATACGTTATCAATCGATTCAAGCAAACAAACTGCACGAGATGTTTCAATGATTTGAGCTTTCTCATTCATTCAATGCCTTGAGCTTAACACACTCATTCAAGGAAACAAACCGTTTTCAATCATTACCATGAATCATGCATTAAAGATTGATGCAATGAAACAGACTGCACGAACAGTAGAGCTACTCTCATTTATTTAATGCCTCAAGCTTAATACATTCATTGAAAGAAACAAACTGTACTCATTCAATCAATGAAACAAAAGTTATGCATTGATTCAATGAGTTGAGCCTCTCTCATTCATTCAATGTCTCATGCTTAACTCGTTCATTGTAAGAAACAAACTGTAGTGCTTCATTCGTTGAATCAAACCGCATTCATTCATTCAATTAATCATACGTTATCCATTGACTCAATCAAACAAACTGCACAAGTTGAATCAATGGTTTGAGCTTTTCTCATTAATTCAATGTCTCGAGCTTAACACACTCATTCAAGGAAACAAACCGTTTACAATCATACCATGAATCATGCATTAAAAATTGATGCAATGAAACAGACTGCACGAACAGTAGAGCTACTCTCATTTATTTAATGCCTCAAGCTTAATACATTCATTGAAAGAAACAAACTGTACTCATTCAATCAATGAAACAAAAGTTATGCATTGATTCAATGAGTTGAGCCTCTCTCATTCATTCAATGTCTCATGCTTAACTTGTTCATTGTAAGAAACAAACTGAAGTCCTTCATTCGTTGAATCAAACTTCAATCATTCATTTATTCATACGTTATCAATCGATTCAGCGAAACAAACTGCACGAGATGTTCAATGATTTGAGCTTCTCTCATTCATTCAATGTTGAGCTTAACACACTCATTCAAGGAAACAACCCGTTTTCATTCATTCAATGAATCATGCATTAAAGATTCCTGCAATGAAACAGACTGCACGAGCAGTAGAGCTACTCCCATTTATTTAATGCCTCAAGCCAAATACATTCATTGAAGGAAACAAACTGAATTTAATCAATCAATGAAACAAACGTTATTTATTGATTCAATGAGTTGAGCCTCTCTCATTCATTCAATGTCTCATGCTTAACTCGTTCATTGTAAGAAACAAACTTCATTCGTTGAGCTACTCTCAGTTATGTAATGCTTCTCGCTTAATGCATTCACTGAAAGAAACAAAGTGCGTTCATTCAATCAATGAAACTAACGTTATTCATTGCTTCAATGAGATGAGCTTCTCTCATTCATTCAATGCCTCATGCTTAACTCATTCATTGTAAGAAACAAACTGCAGTCCTTCATTCGTTCAATCAAACTTCAATCATTCATTTAATTAATCAAACGTTATCCATTGATTCAATGAACCAAACTGCACGAGATGATTCATGATTAGAGCTTCTCTCATTCATTCAATGTCTGAACCTTAACACAGTCATTCAAGAAAACAAACCGTCTTCATTCATTTCATGAAACATCATTATAGATGGAAGCAATGAAATAGACTGCACGAACAGTAGAGCTACTCTCATTTATTTAATGCCTCAAGCTTAATACATTCATTGAAAGAAACAAACTGTACTCATTCAATCAATGAAACAAAAGTTATGCATTGATTCAATGAGTTGAGCCTCTCTCATTCATTCAATGTCTCATGCTTAACTCATTCATTGTAAGAAACAAACTGCAGTCCTTCATTCGTTGAATCAAACTTCAATCATTCATTCAATTAATCAAACGTTATCCATTGATTCAATCAAACAAACTGCACGAGTTGAATCAATGATTGAGCTTTTCTCATTAATTCAATGTCTCGAGCTTAACACACTCATTCAAGGAAACAAACCGTTTCATTCATTCATGAATCATGCATTAAAAATTGATGCAATGAAACAGACTGCACGAACAGTAGAGCTACTCTCATTTATTTAATGCCTCAAGCTTAATACATTCATTGAAAGAAACAAACTGTACTCATTCAATCAATGAAACAAAAGTTATGCATTGATTCAATGAGTTGAGCCTCTCTCATTCATTCAATGTCTCATGCTTAACTCGTTCATTGTAAGAAACAAACTGTAGTGCTTCATTCGTTGAATCAAACCGCATTCATTCATTCAATTAATCATACGTTATCCATTGACTCAATCAAACAAACTGCACAAGTTGAATCAATGGTTTGAGCTTTTCTCATTAATTCAATGTCTCGAGCTTAACACACTCATTCAAGGAAACAAACCGTTTACAATCATACCATGAATCATGCGTTAAAAATTGATGCAATGAAACAGAGTGCACGAACAGTAGAGCTACTCTCATTTATTTAATACCTCAAGCTTAATACATTCATTGAAAGAAACAAACTGTACTCATTCAATCAATGAAACAAAAGTTATGCATTGATTCAATGAGTTGAGCCTCTCTCATTCATTCAATGTCTCATGCGTAACTTGTTCATTGTAATAAACAGACTGAAGTCCTTCATTCGTTGAATCAAACTTCAATCATTCATTTATTCATACGTTATCAATCGATTCAGCGAAACAAGCTGCACGAGATGTTTCAATGATTTGAGCTTCTCTCATTCATTCAATGCCTTGAGCTTAACACACTCATTCAAGGAAACAACCCGTTTTCATTCATTCAATGAATCATGCATTAAAGATTCCTGCAATGAAACAGACTGCACGAGCAGTAGAGCTACTCCATTTATTTAATGCCTCAAGCCAAATACATTCATTGAAGGAAACAAACTGAATTTATTCAATCAATGAAACAAACGTTATTTATTGATTCAATGACTTGAGCCTCTCTCATTCATTCAATGTCTCATGCTTAACTCGTTCATTGTAAGAAACAAACTGCAGTCCTTCATTCGTTGAATCAACGCATTCATTCATTCATTAATCATACGTCATCCATTGCTCAATCAAACAAACTGCACAAGTTGAATCAATGATTTGAGCTTTTCTCATTAATTCAATGTCTCGAATTTAACACACTCATTCAAGGAAACAAAAACCGTTTCATTCATTTCATGAAACATCCATTAAAATGGAAGCAATGAAATAGACTGCACGAACAGTAGAGCTACTCTCATTTATTTAATGCCTCAAGCTTAATACATTCATTGAAAGAAACAAACTGTACTCATTCAATCAATGAAACAAAAGTTATGCATTGATTCAATGAGTTGAGCCTCTCTCATTCATTCAATGTCTCATGCTTAACTCGTTCATTGTAGAAACAAACTGTAGTGCTTCATTCGTTGAATCAAACCGCATTCATTCATTCAATTAATCATACGTTATCCATTGACTCAATCAAACAAACTGCACAAGTTGAATCAATGGTTTGAGCTTTTCTCATTAATTCAATGTCTCGAGCTTAACACACTCATTCAAGGAAACAAACCGTTTACAATCATACCATGAATCATGCGTTAAAAATTGATGCAATGAAACAGAGTGCACGAACAGTAGAGCTACTCTCATTTATTTAATACCTCAAGCTTAATACATTCATTGAAAGAAACAAACTGTACTCATTCAATCAATGAAACAAAAGTTATGCATTGATTCAATGAGTTGAGCCTCTCTCATTCATTCAATGTCTCATGCGTAACTTGTTCATTGTAATAAACAGACTGAAGTCCTTCATTCGTTGAATCAAACTTCAATCATTCATTTATTCATACGTTATCAATCGATTCAGCGAAACAAGCTGCACGAGATGTTTCAATGATTTGAGCTTCTCTCATTCATTCAATGCCTTGAGCTTAACACACTCATTCAAGGAAACAACCCGTTTTCATTCATTCAATGAATCATGCATTAAAGATTCCTGCAATGAAACAGACTGCACGAGCAGTAGAGCTACTCCCATTTATTTAATGCCTCAAGCCAAATACATTCATTGAAGGAAACAAACTGAATTTATTCAATCAATGAAACAAACGTTATTTATTGATTCAATGACTTGAGCCTCTCTCATTCATTCAATGTCTCATGCTTAACTCGTTCATTGTAAGAAACAAACTTCATTCGTTGAGCTACTCTCAGTTATGTAATGCTTCTCGCTTAATGCATTCACTGAAAGAAACAAAGTGCGTTCATTCAATCAATGAAACTAACGTTATTCATTGCTTCAATGAGATGAGCTTCTCTCATTCATTCAATGCCTCATGCTTAACTCATTCATTGTAAGAAACAAACTGCAGTCCTTCATTCGTTCAATCAAACTTCAATCATTCATTTAATTAATCAAACGTTATCCATTGATTCAATGAACCAAACTGCACGAGATGATTCAATGATTAGAGCTTCTCTCATTCATTCAATGTCTGAACCTTAACACAGTCATTCAAGAAAACAAACCGTCTTCATTCATTTCATGAAACATCCATTATAGATGGAAGCAATGAAATAGACTGCACGAACAGTAGAGCTACTCTCATTTATTTAATGCCTCAAGCTTAATACATTCATTGAAAGAAACAAACTGTACTCATTCAATCAATGAAACAAAAGTTATGCATTGATTCAATGAGTTGAGCCTCTCTCATTCATTCAATGTCTCATGCTTAACTCGTTCATTGTAAGAAACAAACTGTAGTGCTTCATTCGTTGAATCAAACCGCATTCATTCATTCAATTAATCATACGTTATCCATTGACTCAATCAAACAAACTGCACAAGTTGAATCAATGGTTTGAGCTTTTCTCATTAATTCAATGTCTCGAGCTTAACACACTCATTCAAGGAAACAAACCGTTTACAATCATACCATGAATCATGCGTTAAAAATTGATGCAATGAAACAGAGTGCACGAACAGTAGAGCTACTCTCATTTATTTAATACCTCAAGCTTAATACATTCATTGAAAGAAACAAACTGTACTCATTCAATCAATGAAACAAAAGTTATGCATTGATTCAATGAGTTGAGCCTCTCTCATTCATTCAATGTCTCATGCGTAACTTGTTCATTGTAATAAACAGACTGAAGTCCTTCATTCGTTGAATCAAACTTCAATCATTCATTTATCATACGTTATCAATCGATTCAGCGAAACAAGCTGCACGAGATGTTTCAATGATTTGAGCTTCTCTCATTCATTCAATGCCTTGAGCTTAACACACTCATTCAAGGAAACAACCCGTTTTCATTCATTCAATGAATCATGCATTAAAGATTCCTGCAATGAAACAGACTGCACGAGCAGTAGAGCTACTCCCATTTATTTAATGCCTCAAGCCAAATACATTCATTGAAGGAAACAAACTGAATTTATTCAATCAATGAAACAAACGTTATTTATTGATTCAATGACTTGAGCCTCTCTCATTCATTCAATGTCTCATGCTTAACTCGTTCATTGTAAGAAACAAACTTCATTCGTTGAGCTACTCTCAGTTATGTAATGCTTCTCGCTTAATGCATTCACTGAAAGAAACAAAGTGCGTTCATTCAATCAATGAAACTAACGTTATTCATTGCTTCAATGAGATGAGCTCTCTCATTCATTCAATGCCTCATGCTTAACTCATTCATTGTAAGAAACAAACTGCAGTCCTTCATTCGTTCAATCAAACTTCAATCATTCATTTAATTAATCAAACGTTATCCATTAATTCAATGAACCAAACTGCACGAGATGATTCAATGATTAGAGCTTCTCTCATTCATTCAATGTCTGAACCTTAACACAGTCATTCAAGAAAACAAACCGTCTTCATTCATTTCATGAAACATCCATTATAGATGGAAGCAATGAAATAGACTGCACGAACAGTAGAGCTACTCTCATTTATTTAATGCCTCAAGCTTAATACATTCATTGAAAGAAACAAACTGTACTCATTCAATCAATGAAACAAAAGTTATGCATTGATTCAATGAGTTGAGCCTCTCTCATTCATTCAATGTCTCATGCTTAACTCGTTCATTGTAAGAAACAAACTGTAGTGCTTCATTCGTTGAATCAAACCGCATTCATTCATTCAATTAATCATACGTTATCCATTGACTCAATCAAACAAACTGCACAAGTTGAATCAATGGTTTGAGCTTTTCTCATTAATTCAATGTCTCGAGCTTAACACACTCATTCAAGGAAACAAACCGTTTACAATCATACCATGAATCATGCGTTAAAAATTGATGCAATGAAACAGAGTGCACGAACAGTAGAGCTACTCTCATTTATTTAATACCTCAAGCTTAATACATTCATTGAAAGAAACAAACTGTACTCATTCAATCAATGAAACAAAAGTTATGCATTGATTCAATGAGTTGAGCCTCTCTCATTCATTCAATGTCTCATGCGTAACTTGTTCATTGTAAATAAACAAACTGAAGTCCTTCATTCGTTGAATCAAACTTCAATCATTCATTAATTAATCATACGTTATCAATTGATTCAATCGAAACAAGCTGCACGAGATGTTTCAATGGTTTTGAGCTTTTCTCATTTAATTCAATGTCTCGAGCTTAACACACTCATTCAAGGAAACAAACCGTTTTCATTCATTACAATGAATCATGCATTAAAAATTGATGCAATGAAACAGACTGCACGAACAGTAGAGCTACTCTCATTTATTTAATACCTCAAGCTTAATACATTCATTGAAAGAAACAAACTGTACTCATTCAATCAATGAAACAAAGTTATGCATTGATTCAATGAGTTGAGCCTCTCTCATTCATTCAATGTCTCATGCGTAACTTGTTCATTGTAATAAACAGCTGAAGTCCTTCATTCGTTGAATCAAACTTCAATCATTCATTTATTATACGTTATCAATCGATTCAGCGAAACAAGCTGCACGAGATGTTTCAATGATTTGAGCTTCTCTCATTCATTCAATGCTTGAGCTTAACACACTCATTCAAGGAAACAAACCGTTTTCATTCATTCAATGAATCATGCATTAAAGATCCGCAATGAAACAGACTGCACGAGCAGTAGAGCTACTCCCATTTATTTAATGCCTCAAGCAAATACATTCATTGAAGGAAACAAACTGAATTTATTCAATCAATGAAACAACGTTATTTATTGATTCAATGATTGAGCCTCTCTCATTCATTCAATGTCTCATGCTTAACTCATTCATTGTAAGAAACAAACTGCAGTCCTTCATTCGTTGAATCAAACTTCATTCATTCATTCAATTAATCAAACGTCATCCATTGACTCAATCAAACAAACTGCACAAGTGATCAATGATTGAGCTTTTCTCATTCATTCAATGTCTGACCTTAACACAGTCATTCAAGAAAACAAACCGTTTCAATCATTTCATGAAACATCCATTAAATATTGAAGCAATGAAATAGTGCACGAACAGTAGAGCTACTCTCATTTATTTAATGCCTCAAGCTTAATACATTCATTGAAAGAAACAAACTGTACTCATTCAATCAATGAAACAAAAGTTATGCATTGATTCAATGAGTTGAGCCTCTCTCATTCATTCAATGTCTCATGCTTAACTCGTTCATTGTAAGAAACAAACTGTAGTGCTTCATTCGTTGAATCAAACCGCATTCATTCATTCAATTAATCATACGTTATCCATTGACTCAATCAAACAAACTGCACAAGTTGAATCAATGGTTTGAGCTTTTCTCATTAATTCAATGTCTCGAGCTTAACACACTCATTCAAGGAAACAAACCGTTTACAATCATACCATGAATCATGCGTTAAAAATTGATGCAATGAAACAGAGTGCACGAACAGTAGAGCTACTCTCATTTATTTAATACCTCAAGCTTAATACATTCATTGAAAGAAACAAACTGTACTCATTCAATCAATGAAACAAAAGTTATGCATTGATTCAATGAGTTGAGCCTCTCTCATTCATTCAATGTCTCATGCGTAACTTGTTCATTGTAATAAACAGACTGAAGTCCTTCATTCGTTGAATCAAACTTCAATCATTCATTTATTCATACGTTATCAATCGATTCAGCGAAACAAGCTGCACGAGATGTTTCAATGATTTGAGCTTCTCTCATTCATTCAATGCCTTGAGCTTAACACACTCATTCAAGGAAACAACCCGTTTTCATTCATTCAATGAATCATGCATTAAAGATTCCTGCAATGAAACAGACTGCACGAGCAGTAGAGCTACTCCCATTTATTTAATGCCTCAAGCCAAATACATTCATTGAAGGAAACAAACTGAATTTATTCAATCAATGAAACAAACGTTATTTATTGATTCAATGACTTGAGCCTCTCTCATTCATTCAATGTCTCATGCTTAACTCGTTCATTGTAAGAAACAAACTTCATTCGTTGAGCTACTCTCAGTTATGTAATGCTTCTCGCTTAATGCATTCACTGAAAGAAACAAAGTGCGTTCATTCAATCAATGAAACTAACGTTATTCATTGCTTCAATGAGATGAGCTTCTCTCATTCATTCAATGCCTCATGCTTAACTCATTCATTGTAAGAAACAAACTGCAGTCCTTCATTCGTTCAATCAAACTTCAATCATTCATTTAATTAATCAAACGTTATCCATTGATTCAATGAACCAAACTGCACGAGATGATTCAATGATTAGAGCTTCTCTCATTCATTCAATGTCTGAACCTTAACACAGTCATTCAAGAAAACAAACCGTCTTCATTCATTTCATGAAACATCCATTATAGATGGAAGCAATGAAATAGACTGCACGAACAGTAGAGCTACTCTCATTTATTTAATGCCTCAAGCTTAATACATTCATTGAAAGAAACAAACTGTACTCATTCAATCAATGAAACAAAAGTTATGCATTGATTCAATGAGTTGAGCCTCTCTCATTCATTCAATGTCTCATGCTTAACTCGTTCATTGTAAGAAACAAACTGTAGTGCTTCATTCGTTGAATCAAACCGCATTCATTCATTCAATTAATCATACGTTATCCATTGACTCAATCAAACAAACTGCACAAGTTGAATCAATGGTTTGAGCTTTTCTCATTAATTCAATGTCTCGAGCTTAACACACTCATTCAAGGAAACAAACCGTTTACAATCATACCATGAATCATGCGTTAAAAATTGATGCAATGAAACAGAGTGCACGAACAGTAGAGCTACTCTCATTTATTTAATACCTCAAGCTTAATACATTCATTGAAAGAAACAAACTGTACTCATTCAATCAATGAAACAAAAGTTATGCATTGATTCAATGAGTTGAGCCTCTCTCATTCATTCAATGTCTCATGCGTAACTTGTTCATTGTAATAAACAGACTGAAGTCCTTCATTCGTTGAATCAAACTTCAATCATTCATTTATTCATACGTTATCAATCGATTCAGCAAACAAGCTGCACGAGTTGTTTCAATGATTTGAGCTTCTCTCATTCATTCAATGCCTTGAGCTTAACACACTCATTCAAGGAAACAAACCGTTTTCATTCATTCAATGAATCATGCATTAAAGATTCCTGCAATGAAAACAGACTGCACGAGCAGTAGAGCTACTCTCATTTATTTAATGCCTCAAGCCAAATACATTCATTGAAGGAAACAAACTGAATTTTTCAATCAATGAAACAAAAGTTATTTATTGATTCAATGAGTTGAGCCTCTCTCATTCATTCAATGTCTCATGCTTAACTTGTTCATTGTAAGAAACAGACTGAAGTCCTTCATTCGTTGAATCAAACTTCAATCATTCATTTATTCATACGTTATCAATCGATTCAGCGAAACAAGCTGCACGAGATGTTTCAAAGATTTGAGCTTCTCTCATTATTCAATGCCTTGAGCTTAACACACTCATTCAAGGAAACAACCGTTTTCATTCATTCAATGAATCATGCATTAAAGATTCCTGCAATGAAACAGACTGCAGAGCAGTAGAGCTACTCCATTTATTTAATGCCTCAAGCCAATACATTCATTGAAGGAAACAAACTGAATTTATTAATCAATGAAACAAACGTTATTCATTGATTCAATGAGTTGAGCTCTCTCATTCATTCAATGTCTCATGCTTAACTCATTCATTGTAAGAAACAAACTGCAGTCCTTCATTCGTTGAATCAAACCGCATTCATTCATTCAATTAATCATACGTTATCCATTGATTCAATGAAACAAACTGCACGAGATGAATCAATGATTTGAGCTTCTCTCATTCATTCAATGTCTGAGCTTAACACAGTCATTCAAGGAAACAAACCGTTTCATTCATTTCATGAAACATCCATTAAAAATGGAATGCAATGAAATAGACTGCACGAACAGTAGAGCTACTCTCATTTATTTAATGCCTCAAGCTTAATACATTCATTGAAAGAAACAAACTGTACTCATTCAATCAATGAAACAAAAGTTATGCATTGATTCAATGAGTTGAGCCTCTCTCATTCATTCAATGTCTCATGCTTAACTCGTTCATTGTAAGAAACAAACTGTAGTGCTTCATTCGTTGAATCAAACCGCATTCATTCATTCAATTAATCATACGTTATCCATTGACTCAATCAAACAAACTGCACAAGTTGAATCAATGGTTTGAGCTTTTCTCATTAATTCAATGTCTCGAGCTTAACACACTCATTCAAGGAAACAAACCGTTTACAATCATACCATGAATCATGCGTTAAAAATTGATGCAATGAAACAGAGTGCACGAACAGTAGAGCTACTCTCATTTATTTAATACCTCAAGCTTAATACATTCATTGAAAGAAACAAACTGTACTCATTCAATCAATGAAACAAAAGTTATGCATTGATTCAATGAGTTGAGCCTCTCTCATTCATTCAATGTCTCATGCGTAACTTGTTCATTGTAATAAACAGACTGAAGTCCTTCATTCGTTGAATCAAACTTCAATCATTCATTTATTCATACGTTATCAATCGATTCAGCGAAACAAGCTGCACGAGATGTTTCAATGATTTGAGCTTCTCTCATTCATTCAATGCCTTGAGCTTAACACACTCATTCAAGGAAACAACCCGTTTTCATTCATTCAATGAATCATGCATTAAAGATTCCTGCAATGAAACAGACTGCACGAGCAGTAGAGCTACTCCCATTTATTTAATGCCTCAAGCCAAATACATTCATTGAAGGAAACAAACTGAATTTATTCAATCAATGAAACAAACGTTATTTATTGATTCAATGACTTGAGCCTCTCTCATTCATTCAATGTCTCATGCTTAACTCGTTCATTGTAAGAAACAAACTTCATTCGTTGAGCTACTCTCAGTTATGTAATGCTTCTCGCTTAATGCATTCACTGAAAGAAACAAAGTGCGTTCATTCAATCAATGAAACTAACGTTATTCATTGCTTCAATGAGATGAGCTTCTCTCATTCATTCAATGCCTCATGCTTAACTCATTCATTGTAAGAAACAAACTGCAGTCCTTCATTCGTTCAATCAAACTTCAATCATTCATTTAATTAATCAAACGTTATCCATTGATTCAATGAACCAAACTGCACGAGATGATTCAATGATTAGAGCTTCTCTCATTCATTCAATGTCTGAACCTTAACACAGTCATTCAAGAAAACAAACCGTCTTCATTCATTTCATGAAACATCCATTATAGATGGAAGCAATGAAATAGACTGCACGAACAGTAGAGCTACTCTCATTTATTTAATGCCTCAAGCTTAATACATTCATTGAAAGAAACAAACTGTACTCATTCAATCAATGAAACAAAAGTTATGCATTGATTCAATGAGTTGAGCCTCTCTCATTCATTCAATGTCTCATGCTTAACTCGTTCATTGTAAGAAACAAACTGTAGTGCTTCATTCGTTGAATCAAACCGCATTCATTCATTCAATTAATCATACGTTATCCATTGACTCAATCAAACAAACTGCACAAGTTGAATCAATGGTTTGAGCTTTTCTCATTAATTCAATGTCTCGAGCTTAACACACTCATTCAAGGAAACAAACCGTTTACAATCATACCATGAATCATGCGTTAAAAATTGATGCAATGAAACAGAGTGCACGAACAGTAGAGCTACTCTCATTTATTTAATACCTCAAGCTTAATACATTCATTGAAAGAAACAAACTGTACTCATTCAATCAATGAAACAAAAGTTATGCATTGATTCAATGAGTTGAGCCTCTCTCATTCATTCAATGTCTCATGCTTAACTTGTTCATTGTAAGAAACAGACTGAAGTCTTCATTCGTTGAATCAACCATTCATCATTCATTTAATCATACGTTATCCATTGATTCATCGAAACAAACTGCACGAGTTGTTTCAATGGTTGAGCTTTTCTCATTAATTCAATGCTTGAGCTTAACACACTCATTCAAGGGAAACAAACCGTTTTCAATCATTCAATGAATCATGCATTAAAGATTGATGCAATGAAACAGAGTGCACGAGCAGTAGAGCTACTTCATTTATTTAATCCTCAAGCTTAATACATTCATTGAAAGAGGAACAAATGTACTCATTCAATCAATGAAACAAACGTTATGCATTGATTCAATGAGTTGAGCCTCTCTCATTCATTCAATGTCTCATGCTTAACTTGTTCATTGTAAGAAACAAACTGAAGTCCTTCATTCGTTGAATCAAACTTCAATCATTCATTTTAATCATACGTTTCATTGATTCAATGAACAAACTGCACGAGATGTTTCAATGATTGAGCTTCTCTCATTCATTCAATGCCTTGAGCTTAACACACTCATTCACCCGTTTTCAATTCATTCAATGAATCATGCATTAAAGATTCTGCAATGAAACAGACTGCACGAGCAGTAGAGCTACTCCATTTATTTAATGCCTCAAGCCAATACATTCATTGAAGGAAACAAACTGAATTATTCATCAATGAATAAAAACGTTATTTATTGATTCAATGACTTGAGCCTCTCTCATTCATTCAATGTCTCATGCTTAACTCGTTCATTGTAAAAAACAAACTTCATTCAGTTGAGCTACTCTCATTTATGTAATGCTTCTCGCTTAATGCATTCATTGAAAGAAACAAAGTGCGTATCATTCAATCAATGAAACAAACGTTATTGCATTGCTTCAATGAGATGAGCTTTCTCATTCATTCAATGTCTCATGCTTAACTCATTCATTGTAAGAAACAAACTGCAGTCCTTCATTCGTTCAATCAAACTTCATTCATTCATTTAATTAATCAAACGTTATCCATTGATTCAATGAACCAAACTGCACGAGATGATTCAATGATTTGAGCTTCTCTCATTCATTCAATGTCTGAACTTAACACACTCATTCAAGAAAACAAAACGTCTTCATTATTTATGAAACATCCATTATAGATGGAAGCAATGGAACAGACTGCACGAACAGTAGAGCTACTCTCATTTATTTAATGCCTCAAGCTTAATACATTCATTGAAAGAAACAAACTGTACTCAATCAATCAACTGAAAAAAAGTTTATTGCATTGATTCAATGAGATGAGCCTCTCTCATTCATTCAATGTCTCATGCTTAACTCATTCATTGTAAGAAACAAACTGCAGTCCTTCATTCGTTGAATCAAACTTCATTCATTCATTCAATTAATCATACGTTATCCATTGACTCAATGAACAAACTGCACGAGTTGAATCAATGGTTTGAGCTTTTCTCATTAATTCAATGTCTCGAGCTTAACACACTCATTCAAGGAAACAAACCGTTTCATTCATTTCATGAATCATGCATTAAAAATTGATGCAATGAAATAGACTGCACGAACAGTAGAGCTACTCTCATTTATTTAATGCCTCAAGCTTAATACATTCATTGAAAGAAACAAACTGTACTCATTCAATCAATGAAACAAAAGTTATGCATTGTTTCAATGAGTTGAGCCTCTCTCATTCATTCAATGTCTCATGCTTAACTCGTTCATTGTAAGAAACAAACTGTAGTGCTTCATTCGTTGAATCAAACCGCATTCATTCATTCAATTAATCATACGTTATCCATTGACTCAATCAAACAAACTGCACAAGTTGAATCAATGGTTTGAGCTTTTCTCATTAATTCAATGTCTCGAGCTTAACACACTCATTCAAGGAAACAAACCGTTTACAATCATACCATGAATCATGCGTTAAAAATTGATGCAATGAAACAGAGTGCACGAACAGTAGAGCTACTCTCATTTATTTAATACCTCAAGCTTAATACATTCATTGAAAGAAACAAACTGTACTCATTCAATCAATGAAACAAAAGTTATGCATTGATTCAATGAGTTGAGCCTCTCTCATTCATTCAATGTCTCATGCGTAACTTGTTCATTGTAATAAACAGACTGAAGTCCTTCATTCGTTGAATCAAACTTCAATCATTCATTTATTCATACGTTATCAATCGATTCAGCGAAACAAGCTGCACGAGATGTTTCAATGATTTGAGCTTCTCTCATTCATTCAATGCCTTGAGCTTAACACACTCATTCAAGGAAACAACCCGTTTTCATTCATTCAATGAATCATGCATTAAAGATTCCTGCAATGAAACAGACTGCACGAGCAGTAGAGCTACTCCCATTTATTTAATGCCTCAAGCCAAATACATTCATTGAAGGAAACAAACTGAATTTATTCAATCAATGAAACAAACGTTATTTATTGATTCAATGACTTGAGCCTCTCTCATTCATTCAATGTCTCATGCTTAACTCGTTCATTGTAAGAAACAAACTTCATTCGTTGAGCTACTCTCAGTTATGTAATGCTTCTCGCTTAATGCATTCACTGAAAGAAACAAAGTGCGTTCATTCAATCAATGAAACTAACGTTATTCATTGCTTCAATGAGATGAGCTTCTCTCATTCATTCAATGCCTCATGCTTAACTCATTCATTGTAAGAAACAAACTGCAGTCCTTCATTCGTTCAATCAAACTTCAATCATTCATTTAATTAATCAAACGTTATCCATTGATTCAATGAACCAAACTGCACGAGATGATTCAATGATTAGAGCTTCTCTCATTCATTCAATGTCTGAACCTTAACACAGTCATTCAAGAAAACAAACCGTCTTCATTCATTTCATGAAACATCCATTATAGATGGAAGCAATGAAATAGACTGCACGAACAGTAGAGCTACTCTCATTTATTTAATGCCTCAAGCTTAATACATTCATTGAAAGAAACAAACTGTACTCATTCAATCAATGAAACAAAAGTTATGCATTGATTCAATGAGTTGAGCCTCTCTCATTCATTCAATGTCTCATGCTTAACTCGTTCATTGTAAGAAACAAACTGTAGTGCTTCATTCGTTGAATCAAACGCAATCATTCATTCAATTAATCATACGTTATCCATTGACTCAATCAAACAAAACTGCACAAGTTGAATCAATGGTTTGAGCTTTTCTCATTAATTCAATGTCTCGAGCTTAACACACTCATTCAAGGAAACAAACCGTTTACAATCATACCATGAATCATGCGTTAAAAATTGATGCAATGAAACAGAGTGCACGAACAGTAGAGCTACTCTCATTTATTTAATACCTCAAGCTTAATACATTCATTGAAAGAAACAAACTGTACTCATTCAATCAATGAAACAAAAGTTATGCATTGATTCAATGAGTTGAGCCTCTCTCATTCATTCAATGTCTCATGCTTAACTTGTTCATTGTAAGAAACAAACTGTAGTGCTTCATTCGTTGAATCAAACCGCATTCTTCATTCAATTCAATTAATCATACGTTATCCATTGATTCAATCAAACAAACTGCACAAGTTGAATCAATGGTTTGAGCTTTCTCATTAATTCAATGTCTCGAGCTTAACACACTCATTCAAGGAAACAACCGTTTTACAATCATACCATGAATCATGCGTTAAAAATTGATGCAATGAAACAGACTGCACGAACAGTAGAGCTACTCTCATTTATTTAATGCCTCAAGCTTAATACATTCATTGAAAGAAACAAACTGTACTCATTCAATCAATGAAACAAAAGTTATGCATTGATTCAATGAGTTGAGCCTCTCTCATTCATTCAATGTCTCATGCTTAACTCGTTCATTGTAAGAAACAAACTGAAGTCCTTCATTCGTTGAATCAAACTTCAATCATTCATTTATTCATACGTTATCAATCGATTCAGCGAAACAAACTGCACGAGATGTTTCAATGATTTGAGCTTCTCTCATTCATTCAATGCCTGAGCTTAACACACTCATTCACCCGTTTTCATTCATTCAATGAATCATGCATTAAAGATTCCTGCAATGAAACAGACTGCACGAACAGTAGAGCTACTCCCATTTATTTAATGCCTCAAGCAAATACATTCATTGAAGGAAACAAACTGAATTTATTCAATCAATGAAACAAACGTTATTTATTGATTCAATGACTTGAGCCTCTCTCATTCATTCAATGTCTCATGCTTAACTCGTTCATTGTAAGAAACAAACTTCATTCGTTGAGCTACTCTCAGTTATGTAATGCTTCTCGCTTAATGCATTCACTGAAAGAAACAAAGTGCGTTCATTCAATCAATGAAACTAACGTTATTCATTGCTTCAATGAGATGAGCTTCTCTCATTCATTCAATGCCTCATGCTTAACTCATTCATTGTAAGAAACAAACTGCAGTCCTTCATTCGTTCAATCAAACTTCAATCATTCATTTAATTAATCAAACGTTATCCATTGATTCAATGAACCAAACTGCACGAGATGATTCAATGATTAGAGCTTCTCTCATTCATTCAATGTCTGAACCTTAACACACTCATTCAAGAAAACAAACCGTCTTCATTCATTTCATGAAACATCCATTATAGATGGAAGCAATGAAATAGACTGCACGAACAGTAGAGCTACTCTCATTTATTTAATGCCTCAAGCTTAATACATTCATTGAAAGAAACAAACTGTACTCATTCAATCAATGAAACAAAAGTTATGCATTGATTCAATGAGTTGAGCCTCTCTCATTCATTCAATGTCTCATGCTTAACTCGTTCATTGTAAGAAACAAACTGCAGTCCTTCATTCGTTGAATCAAACCGCATTCATTCATTCAATTAATCATACGTTATCCATTGACTCAATCAAACAAACTGCACGAGTTGAATCAATGATTTGAGCTTTTCTCATTAATTCAATGTCTCGAGCTTAACACACTCATTCAAGGAAACAAACCGTTTCAATCATTACCATGAATCATGCATTAAAAATTGATGCAATGAAACAGAGTGCACGAACAGTAGAGCTACTCTCATTTATTTAATGCCTCAAGCTTAATACATTCATTGAAAGAAACAAACTGTACTCATCCAATCAATGAAACAAAAGTTATGCATTGATTCAATGAGTTGAGCCTCTCTCATTCATTCAATGTCTCATGCTTAACTCGTTCATTGTAAGAAACAAACTGTAGTGCTTCATTCGTTGAATCAAACCGCATTCATTCATTCAATTAATCATACGTTATCCATTGACTCAATCAAACAAACTGCACAAGTTGAATCAATGGTTTGAGCTTTTCTCATTAATTCAATGTCTCGAGCTTAACACACTCATTCAAGGAAACAAACCGTTTACAATCATACCATGAATCATGCGTTAAAAATTGATGCAATGAAACAGAGTGCACGAACAGTAGAGCTACTCTCATTTATTTAATGCCTCAAGCTTAATACATTCATTGAAAGAAACAAACTGTACTCATTCAATCAATGAAACAAAAGTTATGCATTGATTCAATGAGTTGAGCCTCTCTCATTCATTCAATGTCTCATGCGTAACTTGTTCATTGTAATAAACAGACTGAAGTCCTTCATTCGTTGAATCAAACTTCAATCATTCATTTATTCATACGTTATCAATCGATTCAGCGAAACAAGCTGCACGAGATGTTTCAATGATTTGAGCTTCTCTCATTCATTCAATGCCTTGAGCTTAACACACTCATTCAAGGAAACAACCCGTTTTCATTCATTCAATGAATCATGCATTAAAGATTCCTGCAATGAAACAGACTGCACGAGCAGTAGAGCTACTCCCATTTATTTAATGCCTCAAGCCAAATACATTCATTGAAGGAAACAAACTGAATTTATTCAATCAATGAAACAAACGTTATTTATTGATTCAATGACTTGAGCCTCTCTCATTCATTCAATGTCTCATGCTTAACTCGTTCATTGTAAGAAACAAACTTCATTCGTTGAGCTACTCTCAGTTATGTAATGCTTCTCGCTTAATGCATTCACTGAAAGAAACAAAGTGCGTTCATTCAATCAATGAAACTAACGTTATTCATTGCTTCAATGAGATGAGCTTCTCTCATTCATTCAATGCCTCATGCTTAACTCATTCATTGTAAGAAACAAACTGCAGTCCTTCATTCGTTCAATCAAACTTCAATCATTCATTTAATTAATCAAACGTTATCCATTAATTCAATGAACCAAACTGCACGAGATGATTCAATGATTAGAGCTTCTCTCATTCATTCAATGTCTGAACCTTAACACAGTCATTCAAGAAAACAAACCGTCTTCATTCATTTCATGAAACATCCATTATAGATGGAAGCAATGAAATAGACTGCACGAACAGTAGAGCTACTCTCATTTATTTAATGCCTCAAGCTTAATACATTCATTGAAAGAAACAAACTGTACTCATTCAATCAATGAAACAAAAGTTATGCATTGATTCAATGAGTTGAGCCTCTCTCATTCATTCAATGTCTCATGCTTAACTCGTTCATTGTAAGAAACAAACTGTAGTGCTTCATTCGTTGAATCAAACTTCAATCATTCATTCAATTAATCATACGTCATCCATTGACTCAATCAAACAAACTGCACAAGTTGAATCAATGGTTTGAGCTTTTCTCATTAATTCAATGTCTCGAGCTTAACACACTCATTCAAGGAAACAAACCGTTTACAATCATACCATGAATCATGCGTTAAAAATTGATGCAATGAAACAGAGTGCACGAACAGTAGAGCTACTCTCATTTATTTAATACCTCAAGCTTAATACATTCATTGAAAGAAACAAACTGTACTCATTCAATCAATGAAACAAAAGTTATGCATTGATTCAATGAGTTGAGCCTCTCTCATTCATTCAATGTCTCATGCTTAACTCGTTCATTGTAAGAAACAAACTGTAGTGCTTCATTCGTTGAATCAAACCGCATTCATTCATTCAATTAATCATACGTTATCCATTGACTCAATCAAACAAACTGCACAAGTTGAATCAATGGTTTGAGCTTTTCTCATTAATTCAATGTCTCGAGCTTAACACACTCATTCAAGGAAACAAACCGTTTACAATCATACCATGAATCATGCGTTAAAAATTGATGCAATGAAACAGAGTGCACGAACAGTAGAGCTACTCTCATTTATTTAATACCTCAAGCTTAATACATTCATTGAAAGAAACAAACTGTACTCATTCAATCAATGAAACAAAAGTTATGCATTGATTCAATGAGTTGAGCCTCTCTCATTCATTCAATGTCTCATGCGTAACTTGTTCATTGTAATAAACAGACTGAAGTCCTTCATTCGTTGAATCAAACTTCAATCATTCATTTATTCATACGTTATCAATCGATTCAGCGAAACAAGCTGCACGAGATGTTTCAATGATTTGAGCTTCTCTCATTCATTCAATGCCTTGAGCTTAACACACTCATTCAAGAAACAACCCGTTTTCATTCATTCAATGAATCATGCATTAAAGATTCCTGCAATGAAACAGACTGCACGAGCAGTAGAGCTACTCCCATTTATTTAATGCCTCAAGCCAAATACATTCATTGAAGGAAACAAACTGAATTTATTCAATCAATGAAACAAACGTTATTTATTGATTCAATGACTTGAGCCTCTCTCATTCATTCAATGTCTCATGCTTAACTCGTTCATTGTAAGAAACAAACTTCATTCGTTGAGCTACTCTCAGTTATGTAATGCTTCTCGCTTAATGCATTCACTGAAAGAAACAAAGTGCGTTCATTCAATCAATGAAACTAACGTTATTCATTGCTTCAATGAGATGAGCTTCTCTCATTCATTCAATGCCTCATGCTTAACTCATTCATTGTAAGAAACAAACTGCAGTCCTTCATTCGTTCAATCAAACTTCAATCATTCATTTAATTAATCAAACGTTATCCATTGATTCAATGAACCAAACTGCACGAGATGATTCAATGATTAGAGCTTCTCTCATTCATTCAATGTCTGAACCTTAACACAGTCATTCAAGAAAACAAACCGTCTTCATTCATTTCATGAAACATCCATTATAGATGGAAGCAATGAAATAGACTGCACGAACAGTAGAGCTACTCTCATTTATTTAATGCCTCAAGCTTAATACATTCATTGAAAGAAACAAACTGTACTCATTCAATCAATGAAACAAAAGTTATGCATTGATTCAATGAGTTGAGCCTCTCTCATTCATTCAATGTCTCATGCTTAACTCGTTCATTGTAAGAAACAAACTGTAGTGCTTCATTCGTTGAATCAAACCGCATTCATTCATTCAATTAATCATACGTTATCCATTGACTCAATCAAACAAACTGCACAAGTTGAATCAATGGTTTGAGCTTTTCTCATTAATTCAATGTCTCGAGCTTAACACACTCATTCAAGGAAACAAACCGTTTACAATCATACCATGAATCATGCGTTAAAAATTGATGCAATGAAACAGAGTGCACGAACAGTAGAGCTACTCTCATTTATTTAATACCTCAAGCTTAATACATTCATTGAAAGAAACAAACTGTACTCATTCAATCAATGAAACAAAAGTTATGCATTGATTCAATGAGTTGAGCCTCTCTCATTCATTCAATGTCTCATGCTTAACTCGTTCATTGTAAGAAACAAACTGAAGTCCTTCATTCGTTGAATCAAACTTCATTCATTCATTCAATTAATCATACGTTATCCATTGACTCAATCAAACAAACTGCACGAGTTGAATCAATGTTTGAGCTTTTCTCATTAATTCAATGTCTTGAGCTTAACACACTCATTCAAGGAAACAAACCGTTTCAATCATACCATGAATCATGCGTTAAAAATTGATGCAATGAAACAGACTGCACGAACAGTAGAGCTACTCTCATTTATTTAATGCCTCAAGCTTAATACATTCATTGAAAGAAACAAACTGTACTCATTCAATCAATGAAACAAAAGTTATGCATTGATTCAATGAGTTGAGCCTCTCTCATTCATTCAATGTCTCATGCTTAACTCGTTCATTGTAAGAAACAAACTGAAGTCCTTCATTCGTTGAATCAAACTTCAATCATTCATTTATTCATACGTTATCAATCGATTCAATAAACAAACTGCACGAGATGTTTCAATGATTTGAGCTTCTCTCATTCATTCAATGCCTTGAGCTTAACACACTCATTCAAGGAAACAAACCGTTTTCATTCATTCAATGAATCATGCATTAAAGATTCCTGCAATGAAACAGACTGCACGAACAGTAGAGCTACTCCATTTATTTAATGCCTCAAGCCAAATACATTCATTGAAGGAAACAAACTGAATTCATTCAATCAATGAAACAAACGTTATTTATTGATTCAATGACTTGAGCCTCTCTCATTCATTCAATGTCTCATGCTTAACTCGTTCATTGTAAGAAACAAACTTCATTCGTTGAGCTACTCTCAGTTATTTAATGCTTCTCGCTTAATGCATTCACTGAAAGAAACAAAGTGCGTTCATTCAATCAATGAAACAAACTAACGTTATTCATTGCTTCAATGAGATTGCTTCTCTCATTCATTCAATGCCTCATGCTTAACTCATTCATTGTAAGAAACAAACTGCAGTCCTTCATTCGTTCAATCAAACTCAATCATTCATTTAATTAATCAAACGTTATCCATTGATTCAATGAACCAAACTGCACGAGATGATTCAATGATTAGAGCTTCTCTCATTCATTCAATGTCTGAACCTTAACACAGTCATTCAAGAAAACAAACCGTCTTCATTCATTTCATGAAACATCCATTATAGATGGAAGCAATGAAATAGACTGCACGAACAGTAGAGCTACTCTCATTTATTTAATGCCTCAAGCTTAATACATTCATTGAAAGAAACAAACTGTACTCATTCAATCAATGAAACAAACGTTATTCATTGATTCAATGAGTTGAGCCTCTCTCATTCATTCAATGTCTCATGCTTAACTCATTCATTGTAAGAAACAAACTGCAGTCCTTCATTCGTTGAATCAAACTTCATTCATTCATTCAATTAATCAAACGTTATCCATTGATTCAATGAAACAAACTGCACGAGATGATTCAATGATTTGAGCTTTTCTCATTCATTCAATGTCTGAACTTAACACACTCATTCAAGAAACAAACCGTTTTCATTCATTTCATGAATCATGCGTTAAAAATGGATGCAATGAAACAGACTGCACGAACAGTAGAGCTACTCTCATTTATTTAATGCCTCAAGCTTAATACATTCATTGAAAGAAACAAACTGTACTCATTCAATCAATGAAACAAAAGTTATGCATTGATTCAATGAGTTGAGCCTCTCTCATTCATTCAATGTCTCATGCTTAACTCGTTCATTGTAAGAAACAAACTGTAGTGCTTCATTCGTTGAATCAAACCGCATTCATTCATTCAATTAATCATACGTTATCCATTGACTCAATCAAACAAACTGCACAAGTTGAATCAATGGTTTGAGCTTTTCTCATTAATTCAATGTCTCGAGCTTAACACACTCATTCAAGGAAACAAACCGTTTACAATCATACCATGAATCATGCGTTAAAAATTGATGCAATGAAACAGAGTGCACGAACAGTAGAGCTACTCTCATTTATTTAATACCTCAAGCTTAATACATTCATTGAAAGAAACAAACTGTACTCATTCAATCAATGAAACAAAAGTTATGCATTGATTCAATGAGTTGAGCCTCTCTCATTCATTCAATGTCTCATGCGTAACTTGTTCATTGTAATAAACAGACTGAAGTCCTTCATTCGTTGAATCAAACTTCAATCATTCATTTATTCATACGTTATCAATCGATTCAGCGAAACAAGCTGCACGAGATGTTTCAATGATTTGAGCTTCTCTCATTCATTCAATGCCTTGAGCTTAACACACTCATTCAAGGAAACAACCCGTTTTCATTCATTCAATGAATCATGCATTAAAGATTCCTGCAATGAAACAGACTGCACGAGCAGTAGAGCTACTCCCATTTATTTAATGCCTCAAGCCAAATACATTCATTGAAGGAAACAAACTGAATTTATTCAATCAATGAAACAAACGTTATTTATTGATTCAATGACTTGAGCCTCTCTCATTCATTCAATGTCTCATGCTTAACTCGTTCATTGTAAGAAACAAACTTCATTCGTTGAGCTACTCTCAGTTATGTAATGCTTCTCGCTTAATGCATTCACTGAAAGAAACAAAGTGCGTTCATTCAATCAATGAAACTAACGTTATTCATTGCTTCAATGAGATGAGCTTCTCTCATTCATTCAATGCCTCATGCTTAACTCATTCATTGTAAGAAACAAACTGCAGTCCTTCATTCGTTCAATCAAACTTCAATCATTCATTTAATTAATCAAACGTTATCCATTGATTCAATGAACCAAACTGCACGAGATGATTCAATGATTAGAGCTTCTCTCATTCATTCAATGTCTGAACCTTAACACAGTCATTCAAGAAAACAAACCGTCTTCATTCATTTCATGAAACATCCATTATAGATGGAAGCAATGAAATAGACTGCACGAACAGTAGAGCTACTCTCATTTATTTAATGCCTCAAGCTTAATACATTCATTGAAAGAAACAAACTGTACTCATTCAATCAATGAAACAAAAGTTATGCATTGATTCAATGAGTTGAGCCTCTCTCATTCATTCAATGTCTCATGCTTAACTCGTTCATTGTAAGAAACAAACTGTAGTGCTTCATTCGTTGAATCAAACCGCATTCATTCATTCAATTAATCATACGTTATCCATTGACTCAATCAAACAAACTGCACAAGTTGAATCAATGGTTTGAGCTTTTCTCATTAATTCAATGTCTCGAGCTTAACACACTCATTCAAGGAAACAAACCGTTTACAATCATACCATGAATCATGCGTTAAAAATTGATGCAATGAAACAGAGTGCACGAACAGTAGAGCTACTCTCATTTATTTAATACCTCAAGCTTAATACATTCATTGAAAGAAACAAACTGTACTCATTCAATCAATGAAACAAAAGTTATGCATTGATTCAATGAGTTGAGCCTCTCTCATTCATTCAATGTCTCATGCGTAACTTGTTCATTGTAATAAACAGACTGAAGTCCTTCATTCGTTGAATCAAACTTCAATCATTCATTTATTCATACGTTATCAATCGATTCAGCGAAACAAGCTGCACGAGATGTTTCAATGATTTGAGCTTCTCTCATTCATTCAATGCCTTGAGCTTAACACACTCATTCAAGGAAACAACCCGTTTTCATTCATTCAATGAATCATGCATTAAAGATTCCTGCAATGAAACAGACTGCACGAGCAGTAGAGCTACTCCCATTTATTTAATGCCTCAAGCCAAATACATTCATTGAAGGAAACAAACTGAATTTATTCAATCAATGAAACAAACGTTATTTATTGATTCAATGACTTGAGCCTCTCTCATTCATTCAATGTCTCATGCTTAACTCGTTCATTGTAAGAAACAAACTTCATTCGTTGAGCTACTCTCAGTTATGTAATGCTTCTCGCTTAATGCATTCACTGAAAGAAACAAAGTGCGTTCATTCAATCAATGAAACTAACGTTATTCATTGCTTCAATGAGATGAGCTTCTCTCATTCATTCAATGCCTCATGCTTAACTCATTCATTGTAAGAAACAAACTGCAGTCCTTCATTCGTTCAATCAAACTTCAATCATTCATTTAATTAATCAAACGTTATCCATTGATTCAATGAACCAAACTGCACGAGATGATTCAATGATTAGAGCTTCTCTCATTCATTCAATGTCTGAACCTTAACACAGTCATTCAAGAAAACAAACCGTCTTCATTCATTTCATGAAACATCCATTATAGATGGAAGCAATGAAATAGACTGCACGAACAGTAGAGCTACTCTCATTTATTTAATGCCTCAAGCTTAATACATTCATTGAAAGAAACAAACTGTACTCATTCAATCAATGAAACAAAAGTTATGCATTGATTCAATGAGTTGAGCCTCTCTCATTCATTCAATGTCTCATGCTTAACTCGTTCATTGTAAGAAACAAACTGTAGTGCTTCATTCGTTGAATCAAACCGCATTCATTCATTCAATTAATCATACGTTATCCATTGACTCAATCAAACAAACTGCACAAGTTGAATCAATGGTTTGAGCTTTTCTCATTAATTCAATGTCTCGAGCTTAACACACTCATTCAAGGAAACAAACCGTTTACAATCATACCATGAATCATGCGTTAAAAATTGATGCAATGAAACAGAGTGCACGAACAGTAGAGCTACTCTCATTTATTTAATACCTCAAGCTTAATACATTCATTGAAAGAAACAAACTGTACTCATTCAATCAATGAAACAAAAGTTATGCATTGATTCAATGAGTTGAGCCTCTCTCATTCATTCAATGTCTCATGCGTAACTTGTTCATTGTAATAAACAAACTGAAGTCCTTCATTCGTTGAATCAAACTTCAATCATTCAATTAATCATACGTCATCCATTGACTCAATCAAACAAGCTGCACGAGATGTTTCAATGATTTGAGCTTCTCTCATTCATTCAATGCCTTGAGCTTAACACACTCATTCAAGGAAACAAACCGTTTTCATTCATTCAATGAATCATGCATTAAAGATTCCTGCAATGAAACAGACTGCACGAACAGTAGAGCTACTCTCATTTATTTAATGCCTCAAGCCAAATACATTCATTGAAAGAAACAAACTGTATTCATTCAATCAATGAAACAAACGTTATTTATTGATTCAATGAGTTGAGCCTCTCTCATTCATTCAATGTCTCATGCTTAACTCGTTCATTGTAAGAAACAGACTGAAGTCCTTCATTCGTTGAATCAAACTTCAATCATTCATTTATTCATACGTTATCAATCGATTCAGCGAAACAAGCTGCACGAGATGTTCAATGATTTGAGCTTCTCTCATTCATTCAATGCCTTGAGCTTAACACACTCATTCAAGGAAACAAACCCGTTTTCATTCATTCAATGAATCATGCATTAAAGATTCCTGCAATGAAACAGACTGCACGAGCAGTAGAGCTACTCCCATTTATTTAATGCCTCAAGCCAAATACATTCATTGAAGGAAACAAACTGAATTTATTCAATCAATGAAACAAACGTTATTTATTGATTCAATGACTTGAGCCTCTCTCATTCATTCAATGTCTCATGCTTAACTCGTTCATTGTAAGAAACAAACTTCATTCGTTGAGCTACTCTCAGTTATGTAATGCTTCTCGCTTAATGCATTCACTGAAAGAAACAAAGTGCGTTCATTCAATCAATGAAACTAACGTTATTCATTGCTTCAATGAGATGAGCTCTCTCATTCATTCAATGCCTCATGCTTAACTCATTCATTGTAAGAAACAAACTGCAGTCCTTCATTCGTTCAATCAAACTTCAATCATTCATTTAATTAATCAAACGTTATCCATTGATTCAATGAACCAAACTGCACGAGATGATTCAATGATTAGAGCTTCTCTCATTCATTCAATGTCTGAACCTTAACACAGTCATTCAAGAAAACAAACCGTCTTCATTCATTTCATGAAACATCCATTATAGATGGAAGCAATGAAATAGACTGCACGAACAGTAGAGCTACTCTCATTTATTTAATGCCTCAAGCTTAATACATTCATTGAAAGAAACAAACTGTACTCATTCAATCAATGAAACAAAAGTTATGCATTGATTCAATGAGTTGAGCCTCTCTCATTCATTCAATGTCTCATGCTTAACTCGTTCATTGTAAGAAACAAACTGAGTCCTTCATTCGTTGAATCAAACTTCATTCATTCATTCAATTAATCATACGTTATCCATTGATTCAATCAAACAAACTGCACAAGTTGAATCAATGATTTGAGCTTTTCTCATTAATTCAATGTCTCGAGCTTAACACACTCATTCAAGGAAACAAACCGTTTACAATCATACCATGAATCATGCGTTAAAAATTGATGCAATGAAACAGACTGCACGAACAGTAGAGCTACTCTCATTTATTTAATGCCTCAAGCTTAATACATTCATTGAAAGAAACAAACTGTACTCATTCAATCAATGAAACAAAAGTTATGCATTGATTCAATGAGTTGAGCCTCTCTCATTCATTCAATGTCTCATGCTTAACTCGTTCATTGTAAGAAACAAACTGTAGTGCTTCATTCGTTGAATCAAACCGCATTCATTCATTCAATTAATCATACGTTATCCATTGACTCAATCAAACAAACTGCACAAGTTGAATCAATGGTTTGAGCTTTTCTCATTAATTCAATGTCTCGAGCTTAACACACTCATTCAAGGAAACAAACCGTTTACAATCATACCATGAATCATGCGTTAAAATTGATGCAATGAAACAGAGTGCACGAACAGTAGAGCTACTCTCATTTATTTAATACCTCAAGCTTAATACATTCATTGAAAGAAACAAACTGTACTCATTCAATCAATGAAACAAAAGTTATGCATTGATTCAATGAGTTGAGCCTCTCTCATTCATTCAATGTCTCATGCGTAACTTGTTCATTGTAATAAACAAACTGAAGTCCTTCATTCGTTGAATCAAACTTCAATCATTCATTTATTCATACGTTATCAATCGATTCAGCGAAACAAGCTGCACGAGATGTTTCAATGATTTGAGCTTCTCTCATTCATTCAATGCCTTGAGCTTAACACACTCATTCAAGGAAACAACCCGTTTTCATTCATTCAATGAATCATGCATTAAAGATTCCTGCAATGAAACAGACTGCACGAGCAGTAGAGCTACTCCCATTTATTTAATGCCTCAAGCAAATACATTCATTGAAGGAAACAAACTGAATTTATTCAATCAATGAAACAAACGTTATTATTGATTCAATGACTTGAGCCTCTCTCATTCATTCAATGTCTCATGCTTAACTCGTTCATTGTAAGAAACAAACTTCATTCGTTGAGCTACTCTCAGTTATGTAATGCTTCTCGCTTAATGCATTCACTGAAAGAAACAAAGTGCGTTCATTCAATCAATGAAACTAACGTTATTCATTGCTTCAATGAGATGAGCTTCTCTCATTCATTCAATGCCTCATGCTTAACTCATTCATTGTAAGAAACAAACTGCAGTCCTTCATTCGTTCAATCAAACTTCAATCATTCATTTAATTAATCAAACGTTATCCATTGATTCAATGAACCAAACTGCACGAGATGATTCAATGATTAGAGCTTCTCTCATTCATTCAATGTCTGAACCTTAACACAGTCATTCAAGAAAACAAACCGTCTTCATTCATTTCATGAAACATCCATTATAGATGGAAGCAATGAAACAGACTGCACGAACAGTAGAGCTACTCTCATTTATTTAATGCCTCAAGCTTAATACATTCATTGAAAGAAACAAACTGTACTCATTCAATCAATGAAACAAAAGTTATGCATTGATTCAATGAGTTGAGCCTCTCTCATTCATTCAATGTCTCATGCTTAACTCGTTCATTGTAAGAAACAAACTGTAGTCCTTCATTCGTTGAATCAAACCGCATTCATTCATTCAATTAATCATACGTTATCCATTGACTCAATCAAACAAACTGCACAGATGAATCAATGATTTGAGCTTTTCTCATTCATTCAATGTCTCGAGCTTAACACACTCATTCAAGGAAACAAACCGTTTACAATCATTTCATGAATCATGCATTAAAATTGATGCAATGAAACAGAGTGCACGAACAGTAGAGCTACTCTCATTTATTTAATGCCTCAAGCTTAATACATTCATTGAAAGAAACAAACTGTACTCATTCAATCAATGAAACAAAAGTTATGCATTGATTCAATGAGTTGAGCCTCTCTCATTCATTCAATGTCTCATGCTTAACTCGTTCATTGTAAGAAACAAACTGTAGTGCTTCATTCGTTGAATCAAACCGCATTCATTCATTCAATTAATCATACGTTATCCATTGACTCAATCAAACAAACTGCACAAGTTGAATCAATGGTTTGAGCTTTTCTCATTAATTCAATGTCTCGAGCTTAACACACTCATTCAAGGAAACAAACCGTTTACAATCATACCATGAATCATGCGTTAAAAATTGATGCAATGAAACAGAGTGCACGAACAGTAGAGCTACTCTCATTTATTTAATACCTCAAGCTTAATACATTCATTGAAAGAAACAAACTGTACTCATTCAATCAATGAAACAAAAGTTATGCATTGATTCAATGAGTTGAGCCTCTCTCATTCATTCAATGTCTCATGCGTAACTTGTTCATTGTAATAAACAGACTGAAGTCCTTCATTCGTTGAATCAAACTTCAATCATTCATTTATTCATACGTTATCAATCGATTCAGCGAAACAAGCTGCACGAGATGTTTCAATGATTTGAGCTTCTCTCATTCATTCAATGCCTTGAGCTTAACACACTCATTCAAGGAAACAACCCGTTTTCATTCATTCAATGAATCATGCATTAAAGATTCCTGCAATGAAACAGACTGCACGAGCAGTAGAGCTACTCCCATTTATTTAATGCCTCAAGCCAAATACATTCATTGAAGGAAACAAACTGAATTTATTCAATCAATGAAACAAACGTTATTTATTGATTCAATGACTTGAGCCTCTCTCATTCATTCAATGTCTCATGCTTAACTCGTTCATTGTAAGAAACAAACTTCATTCGTTGAGCTACTCTCAGTTATGTAATGCTTCTCGCTTAATGCATTCACTGAAAGAAACAAAGTGCGTTCATTCAATCAATGAAACTAACGTTATTCATTGCTTCAATGAGATGAGCTTCTCTCATTCATTCAATGCCTCATGCTTAACTCATTCATTGTAAGAAACAAACTGCAGTCCTTCATTCGTTCAATCAAACTTCAATCATTCATTTAATTAATCAAACGTTATCCATTGATTCAATGAACCAAACTGCACGAGATGATTCAATGATTAGAGCTTCTCTCATTCATTCAATGTCTGAACCTTAACACAGTCATTCAAGAAAACAAACCGTCTTCATTCATTTCATGAAACATCCATTATAGATGGAAGCAATGAAATAGACTGCACGAACAGTAGAGCTACTCTCATTTATTTAATGCCTCAAGCTTAATACATTCATTGAAAGAAACAAACTGTACTCATTCAATCAATGAAACAAAAGTTATGCATTGATTCAATGAGTTGAGCCTCTCTCATTCATTCAATGTCTCATGCTTAACTCGTTCATTGTAAGAAACAAACTGTAGTGCTTCATTCGTTGAATCAAACCGCATTCATTCATTCAATTAATCATACGTTATCCATTGACTCAATCAAACAAACTGCACAAGTTGAATCAATGGTTTGAGCTTTTCTCATTAATTCAATGTCTCGAGCTTAACACACTCATTCAAGGAAACAAACCGTTTACAATCATACCATGAATCATGCGTTAAAAATTGATGCAATGAAACAGAGTGCACGAACAGTAGAGCTACTCTCATTTATTTAATACCTCAAGCTTAATACATTCATTGAAAGAAACAAACTGTACTCATTCAATCAATGAAACAAAAGTTATGCATTGATTCAATGAGTTGAGCCTCTCTCATTCATTCAATGTCTCATGCGTAACTTGTTCATTGTAATAAACAGACTGAAGTCCTTCATTCGTTGAATCAAACTTCAATCATTCATTTATTCATACGTTATCAATCGATTCAGCGAAACAAGCTGCACGAGATGTTTCAATGATTTGAGCTTCTCTCATTCATTCAATGCCTTGAGCTTAACACACTCATTCAAGGAAACAACCCGTTTTCATTCATTCAATGAATCATGCATTAAAGATTCCTGCAATGAAACAGACTGCACGAGCAGTAGAGCTACTCCCATTTATTTAATGCCTCAAGCCAAATACATTCATTGAAGGAAACAAACTGAATTTATTCAATCAATGAAACAAACGTTATTTATTGATTCAATGACTTGAGCCTCTCTCATTCATTCAATGTCTCATGCTTAACTCGTTCATTGTAAGAAACAAACTTCATTCGTTGAGCTACTCTCAGTTATGTAATGCTTCTCGCTTAATGCATTCACTGAAAGAAACAAAGTGCGTTCATTCAATCAATGAAACTAACGTTATTCATTGCTTCAATGAGATGAGCTTCTCTCATTCATTCAATGCCTCATGCTTAACTCATTCATTGTAAGAAACAAACTGCAGTCCTTCATTCGTTCAATCAAACTTCAATCATTCATTTAATTAATCAAACGTTATCCATTGATTCAATGAACCAAACTGCACGAGATGATTCAATGATTAGAGCTTCTCTCATTCATTCAATGTCTGAACCTTAACACAGTCATTCAAGAAAACAAACCGTCTTCATTCATTTCATGAAACATCCATTATAGATGGAAGCAATGAAATAGACTGCACGAACAGTAGAGCTACTCTCATTTATTTAATGCCTCAAGCTTAATACATTCATTGAAAGAAACAAACTGTACTCATTCAATCAATGAAACAAAAGTTATGCATTGATTCAATGAGTTGAGCCTCTCTCATTCATTCAATGTCTCATGCTTAACTCGTTCATTGTAAGAAACAAACTGTAGTGCTTCATTCGTTGAATCAAACCGCATTCATTCATTCAATTAATCATACGTTATCCATTGACTCAATCAAACAAACTGCACAAGTTGAATCAATGGTTTGAGCTTTTCTCATTAATTCAATGTCTCGAGCTTAACACACTCATTCAAGGAAACAAACCGTTTACAATCATACCATGAATCATGCGTTAAAAATTGATGCAATGAAACAGAGTGCACGAACAGTAGAGCTACTCTCATTTATTTAATACCTCAAGCTTAATACATTCATTGAAAGAAACAAACTGTACTCATTCAATCAATGAAACAAAAGTTATGCATTGATTCAATGAGTTGAGCCTCTCTCATTCATTCAATGTCTCATGCGTAACTTGTTCATTGTAATAAACAGACTGAAGTCCTTCATTCGTTGAATCAAACTTCAATCATTCATTTATTCATACGTTATCAATCGATTCAGCGAAACAAGCTGCACGAGATGTTTCAATGATTTGAGCTTCTCTCATTCATTCAATGCCTTGAGCTTAACACACTCATTCAAGGAAACAACCCGTTTTCATTCATTCAATGAATCATGCATTAAAGATTCCTGCAATGAAACAGACTGCACGAGCAGTAGAGCTACTCCCATTTATTTAATGCCTCAAGCCAAATACATTCATTGAAGGAAACAAACTGAATTTATTCAATCAATGAAACAAACGTTATTTATTGATTCAATGACTTGAGCCTCTCTCATTCATTCAATGTCTCATGCTTAACTCGTTCATTGTAAGAAACAAACTTCATTCGTTGAGCTACTCTCAGTTATGTAATGCTTCTCGCTTAATGCATTCACTGAAAGAAACAAAGTGCGTTCATTCAATCAATGAAACTAACGTTATTCATTGCTTCAATGAGATGAGCTTCTCTCATTCATTCAATGCCTCATGCTTAACTCATTCATTGTAAGAAACAAACTGCAGTCCTTCATTCGTTCAATCAAACTTCAATCATTCATTTAATTAATCAAACGTTATCCATTGATTCAATGAACCAAACTGCACGAGATGATTCAATGATTAGAGCTTCTCTCATTCATTCAATGTCTGAACCTTAACACAGTCATTCAAGAAAACAAACCGTCTTCATTCATTTCATGAAACATCCATTATAGATGGAAGCAATGAAATAGACTGCACGAACAGTAGAGCTACTCTCATTTATTTAATGCCTCAAGCTTAATACATTCATTGAAAGAAACAAACTGTACTCATTCAATCAATGAAACAAAAGTTATGCATTGATTCAATGAGTTGAGCCTCTCTCATTCATTCAATGTCTCATGCTTAACTCGTTCATTGTAAGAAACAAACTGTAGTGCTTCATTCGTTGAATCAAACCGCATTCATTCATTCAATTAATCATACGTTATCCATTGACTCAATCAAACAAACTGCACAAGTTGAATCAATGGTTTGAGCTTTTCTCATTAATTCAATGTCTCGAGCTTAACACACTCATTCAAGGAAACAAACCGTTTACAATCATACCATGAATCATGCGTTAAAAATTGATGCAATGAAACAGAGTGCACGAACAGTAGAGCTACTCTCATTTATTTAATACCTCAAGCTTAATACATTCATTGAAAGAAACAAACTGTACTCATTCAATCAATGAAACAAAAGTTATGCATTGATTCAATGAGTTGAGCCTCTCTCATTCATTCAATGTCTCATGCGTAACTTGTTCATTGTAATAAACAGACTGAAGTCCTTCATTCGTTGAATCAAACTTCAATCATTCATTTATTCATACGTTATCAATCGATTCAGCGAAACAAGCTGCACGAGATGTTTCAATGATTTGAGCTTCTCTCATTCATTCAATGCCTTGAGCTTAACACACTCATTCAAGGAAACAACCCGTTTTCATTCATTCAATGAATCATGCATTAAAGATTCCTGCAATGAAACAGACTGCACGAGCAGTAGAGCTACTCCCATTTATTTAATGCCTCAAGCCAAATACATTCATTGAAGGAAACAAACTGAATTTATTCAATCAATGAAACAAACGTTATTTATTGATTCAATGACTTGAGCCTCTCTCATTCATTCAATGTCTCATGCTTAACTCGTTCATTGTAAGAAACAAACTTCATTCGTTGAGCTACTCTCAGTTATGTAATGCTTCTCGCTTAATGCATTCACTGAAAGAAACAAAGTGCGTTCATTCAATCAATGAAACTAACGTTATTCATTGCTTCAATGAGATGAGCTTCTCTCATTCATTCAATGCCTCATGCTTAACTCATTCATTGTAAGAAACAAACTGCAGTCCTTCATTCGTTCAATCAAACTTCAATCATTCATTTAATTAATCAAACGTTATCCATTGATTCAATGAACCAAACTGCACGAGATGATTCAATGATTAGAGCTTCTCTCATTCATTCAATGTCTGAACCTTAACACAGTCATTCAAGAAAACAAACCGTCTTCATTCATTTCATGAAACATCCATTATAGATGGAAGCAATGAAATAGACTGCACGAACAGTAGAGCTACTCTCATTTATTTAATGCCTCAAGCTTAATACATTCATTGAAAGAAACAAACTGTACTCATTCAATCAATGAAACAAAAGTTATGCATTGATTCAATGAGTTGAGCCTCTCTCATTCATTCAATGTCTCATGCTTAACTCGTTCATTGTAAGAAACAAACTGTAGTGCTTCATTCGTTGAATCAAACCGCATTCATTCATTCAATTAATCATACGTTATCCATTGACTCAATCAAACAAACTGCACAAGTTGAATCAATGGTTTGAGCTTTTCTCATTAATTCAATGTCTCGAGCTTAACACACTCATTCAAGGAAACAAACCGTTTACAATCATACCATGAATCATGCGTTAAAAATTGATGCAATGAAACAGAGTGCACGAACAGTAGAGCTACTCTCATTTATTTAATACCTCAAGCTTAATACATTCATTGAAAGAAACAAACTGTACTCATTCAATCAATGAAACAAAAGTTATGCATTGATTCAATGAGTTGAGCCTCTCTCATTCATTCAATGTCTCATGCGTAACTTGTTCATTGTAATAAACAGACTGAAGTCCTTCATTCGTTGAATCAAACTTCAATCATTCATTTATTCATACGTTATCAATCGATTCAGCGAAACAAGCTGCACGAGATGTTTCAATGATTTGAGCTTCTCTCATTCATTCAATGCCTTGAGCTTAACACACTCATTCAAGGAAACAACCCGTTTTCATTCATTCAATGAATCATGCATTAAAGATTCCTGCAATGAAACAGACTGCACGAGCAGTAGAGCTACTCCCATTTATTTAATGCCTCAAGCCAAATACATTCATTGAAGGAAACAAACTGAATTTATTCAATCAATGAAACAAACGTTATTTATTGATTCAATGACTTGAGCCTCTCTCATTCATTCAATGTCTCATGCTTAACTCGTTCATTGTAAGAAACAAACTTCATTCGTTGAGCTACTCTCAGTTATGTAATGCTTCTCGCTTAATGCATTCACTGAAAGAAACAAAGTGCGTTCATTCAATCAATGAAACTAACGTTATTCATTGCTTCAATGAGATGAGCTTCTCTCATTCATTCAATGCCTCATGCTTAACTCATTCATTGTAAGAAACAAACTGCAGTCCTTCATTCGTTCAATCAAACTTCAATCATTCATTTAATTAATCAAACGTTATCCATTGATTCAATGAACCAAACTGCACGAGATGATTCAATGATTAGAGCTTCTCTCATTCATTCAATGTCTGAACCTTAACACAGTCATTCAAGAAAACAAACCGTCTTCATTCATTTCATGAAACATCCATTATAGATGGAAGCAATGAAATAGACTGCACGAACAGTAGAGCTACTCTCATTTATTTAATGCCTCAAGCTTAATACATTCATTGAAAGAAACAAACTGTACTCATTCAATCAATGAAACAAAAGTTATGCATTGATTCAATGAGTTGAGCCTCTCTCATTCATTCAATGTCTCATGCTTAACTCGTTCATTGTAAGAAACAAACTGTAGTGCTTCATTCGTTGAATCAAACCGCATTCATTCATTCAATTAATCATACGTTATCCATTGACTCAATCAAACAAACTGCACAAGTTGAATCAATGGTTTGAGCTTTTCTCATTAATTCAATGTCTCGAGCTTAACACACTCATTCAAGGAAACAAACCGTTTACAATCATACCATGAATCATGCGTTAAAAATTGATGCAATGAAACAGAGTGCACGAACAGTAGAGCTACTCTCATTTATTTAATACCTCAAGCTTAATACATTCATTGAAAGAAACAAACTGTACTCATTCAATCAATGAAACAAAAGTTATGCATTGATTCAATGAGTTGAGCCTCTCTCATTCATTCAATGTCTCATGCTTAACTCGTTCATTGTAAGAAACAAACTGTAGTGCTTCATTCGTTGAATCAAACCGCATTCATTCATTCAATTAATCATACGTTATCCATTGATTCAATCAAACAAACTGCACAAGTTGAATCAATGATTTGAGCTTTTCTCATTAATTCAATGTCTCGAGCTTAACACACTCATTCAAGGAAACAAACCGTTTACAATCATACCATGAATCATGCGTTAAAAATTGATGCAATGAAACAGAGTGCACGAACAGTAGAGCTACTCTCATTTATTTAATACCTCAAGCTTAATACATTCATTGAAAGAAACAAACTGTACTCATTCAATCAATGAAACAAAAGTTATGCATTGATTCAATGAGTTGAGCCTCTCTCATTCATTCAATGTCTCATGCGTAACTTGTTCATTGTAATAAACAGACTGAAGTCCTTCATTCGTTGAATCAAACTTCAATCATTCATTTATTCATACGTTATCAATCGATTCAGCGAAACAAGCTGCACGAGATGTTTCAATGATTTGAGCTTCTCTCATTCATTCAATGCCTTGAGCTTAACACACTCATTCAAGGAAACAACCCGTTTTCATTCATTCAATGAATCATGCATTAAAGATTCCTGCAATGAAACAGACTGCACGAGCAGTAGAGCTACTCCCATTTATTTAATGCCTCAAGCCAAATACATTCATTGAAGGAAACAAACTGAATTTATTCAATCAATGAAACAAACGTTATTTATTGATTCAATGACTTGAGCCTCTCTCATTCATTCAATGTCTCATGCTTAACTCGTTCATTGTAAGAAACAAACTTCATTCGTTGAGCTACTCTCAGTTATGTAATGCTTCTCGCTTAATGCATTCACTGAAAGAAACAAAGTGCGTTCATTCAATCAATGAAACTAACGTTATTCATTGCTTCAATGAGATGAGCTTCTCTCATTCATTCAATGCCTCATGCTTAACTCATTCATTGTAAGAAACAAACTGCAGTCCTTCATTCGTTCAATCAAACTTCAATCATTCATTTAATTAATCAAACGTTATCCATTGATTCAATGAACCAAACTGCACGAGATGATTCAATGATTAGAGCTTCTCTCATTCATTCAATGTCTGAACCTTAACACAGTCATTCAAGAAAACAAACCGTCTTCATTCATTTCATGAAACATCCATTATAGATGGAAGCAATGAAATAGACTGCACGAACAGTAGAGCTACTCTCATTTATTTAATGCCTCAAGCTTAATACATTCATTGAAAGAAACAAACTGTACTCATTCAATCAATGAAACAAAAGTTATGCATTGATTCAATGAGTTGAGCCTCTCTCATTCATTCAATGTCTCATGCTTAACTCGTTCATTGTAAGAAACAAACTGTAGTGCTTCATTCGTTGAATCAAACCGCATTCATTCATTCAATTAATCATACGTTATCCATTGACTCAATCAAACAAACTGCACAAGTTGAATCAATGGTTTGAGCTTTTCTCATTAATTCAATGTCTCGAGCTTAACACACTCATTCAAGGAAACAAACCGTTTACAATCATACCATGAATCATGCGTTAAAAATTGATGCAATGAAACAGAGTGCACGAACAGTAGAGCTACTCTCATTTATTTAATACCTCAAGCTTAATACATTCATTGAAAGAAACAAACTGTACTCATTCAATCAATGAAACAAAAGTTATGCATTGATTCAATGAGTTGAGCCTCTCTCATTCATTCAATGTCTCATGCGTAACTTGTTCATTGTAATAAACAGACTGAAGTCCTTCATTCGTTGAATCAAACTTCAATCATTCATTTATTCATACGTTATCAATCGATTCAGCGAAACAAGCTGCACGAGATGTTTCAATGATTTGAGCTTCTCTCATTCATTCAATGCCTTGAGCTTAACACACTCATTCAAGGAAACAACCCGTTTTCATTCATTCAATGAATCATGCATTAAAGATTCCTGCAATGAAACAGACTGCACGAGCAGTAGAGCTACTCCCATTTATTTAATGCCTCAAGCCAAATACATTCATTGAAGGAAACAAACTGAATTTATTCAATCAATGAAACAAACGTTATTTATTGATTCAATGACTTGAGCCTCTCTCATTCATTCAATGTCTCATGCTTAACTCGTTCATTGTAAGAAACAAACTTCATTCGTTGAGCTACTCTCAGTTATGTAATGCTTCTCGCTTAATGCATTCACTGAAAGAAACAAAGTGCGTTCATTCAATCAATGAAACTAACGTTATTCATTGCTTCAATGAGATGAGCTTCTCTCATTCATTCAATGCCTCATGCTTAACTCATTCATTGTAAGAAACAAACTGCAGTCCTTCATTCGTTCAATCAAACTTCAATCATTCATTTAATTAATCAAACGTTATCCATTGATTCAATGAACCAAACTGCACGAGATGATTCAATGATTAGAGCTTCTCTCATTCATTCAATGTCTGAACCTTAACACAGTCATTCAAGAAAACAAACCGTCTTCATTCATTTCATGAAACATCCATTATAGATGGAAGCAATGAAATAGACTGCACGAACAGTAGAGCTACTCTCATTTATTTAATGCCTCAAGCTTAATACATTCATTGAAAGAAACAAACTGTACTCATTCAATCAATGAAACAAAAGTTATGCATTGATTCAATGAGTTGAGCCTCTCTCATTCATTCAATGTCTCATGCTTAACTCGTTCATTGTAAGAAACAAACTGTAGTGCTTCATTCGTTGAATCAAACCGCATTCATTCATTCAATTAATCATACGTTATCCATTGACTCAATCAAACAAACTGCACAAGTTGAATCAATGGTTTGAGCTTTTCTCATTAATTCAATGTCTCGAGCTTAACACACTCATTCAAGGAAACAAACCGTTTACAATCATACCATGAATCATGCGTTAAAAATTGATGCAATGAAACAGAGTGCACGAACAGTAGAGCTACTCTCATTTATTTAATACCTCAAGCTTAATACATTCATTGAAAGAAACAAACTGTACTCATTCAATCAATGAAACAAAAGTTATGCATTGATTCAATGAGTTGAGCCTCTCTCATTCATTCAATGTCTCATGCTTAACTCGTTCATTGTAAGAAACAAACTGTAGTCCTTCATTCGTTGAATCAAACCGCATTCATTCATTCAATTAATCATACGTTATCCATTGATTCAATCAAACAAACTGCACGAGATGATCAATGATTTGAGCTTCTCTCATTCATTCAATGTCTTGAGCTTAACACACTCATTCAAGGAAACAAACCGTTTTCAATCATTCATGAATCATGCGTTAAAATTGATGCAATGAAACAGACTGCACGAACAGTAGAGCTACTCTCATTTATTTAATGCCTCAAGCTTAATACATTCATTGAAAGAAACAAACTGTACTCATTCAATCAATGAAACAAAAGTTATGCATTGATTCAATGAGTTGAGCCTCTCTCATTCATTCAATGTCTCATGCTTAACTCGTTCATTGTAAGAAACAAACTGAAGTCCTTCATTCGTTGAATCAAACTTCAATCATTCATTTATTCATACGTTATCATTGATTCAGCGAAACAAACTGCACGAGATGTTTCAATGATTTGAGCTTCTCTCATTCATTCAATGCCTTGAGCTTAACACACTCATTCAACCCGTTTTCATTCATTCAATGAATCATGCATTATAGATTCCTGCAATGAAACAGACTGCACGAACAGTAGAGCTACTCTCATTTATTTAATGCCTCAAGCCAAATACATTCATTGAAAGAAACAAACTGAATTCATTCAATCAATGAAACAAAAGTTATTTATTGATTCAATGAGTTGAGCCTCTCTCATTCATTCAATGTCTCATGCTTAACTCGTTCATTGTAAGAAACAAACTTCATTCGTTGAGCTACTCTCAGTTATGTAATGCTTCTCGCTTAATGCATTCACTGAAAGAAACAAAGTGCGTTCATTCAATCAATGAAACTAACGTTATTCATTGCTTCAATGAGATGAGCTTCTCTCATTCATTCAATGCCTCATGCTTAACTCATTCATTGTAAGAAACAAACTGCAGTCCTTCATTCGTTCAATCAAACTTCAATCATTCATTTAATTAATCAAACGTTATCCATTGATTCAATGAACCAAACTGCACGAGATGATTCAATGATTAGAGCTTCTCTCATTCATTCAATGTCTGAACCTTAACACAGTCATTCAAGAAAACAAACCGTCTTCATTCATTTCATGAAACATCCATTATAGATGGAAGCAATGAAATAGACTGCACGAACAGTAGAGCTACTCTCATTTATTTAATGCCTCAAGCTTAATACATTCATTGAAAGAAACAAACTGTACTCATTCAATCAATGAAACAAAAGTTATTCATTGATTCAATGAGTTGAGCCTCTCTCATTCATTCAATGCCTCATGCTTAACTCATTCATTGTAAGAAACAAACTGCAGTCCTTCATTCGTTCAATCAAACTTCAATCATTCATTTAATTAATCAAACGTTATCCATTGATTCAATGAAACAAACTGCACGAGATGATTCAATGATTAGAGCTTCTCTCATTCATTCAATGTCTGACCTTAACACAGTCATTCAAGGAAACAAACCGTTTCATTCATTTCATGAAACATCCATTATATATTGAAGCAATGAAATAGACTGCACGAACAGTAGAGCTACTCTCATTTATTTAATGCCTCAAGCTTAATACATTCATTGAAAGAAACAAACTGTACTCATTCAATCAATGAAACAAAAGTTATGCATTGATTCAATGAGTTGAGCCTCTCTCATTCATTCAATGTCTCATGCTTAACTCGTTCATTGTAAGAAACAAACTGTAGTGCTTCATTCGTTGAATCAAACCGCATTCATTCATTCAATTAATCATACGTTATCCATTGACTCAATCAAACAAACTGCACAAGTTGAATCAATGGTTTGAGCTTTTCTCATTAATTCAATGTCTCGAGCTTAACACACTCATTCAAGGAAACAAACCGTTTACAATCATACCATGAATCATGCGTTAAAAATTGATGCAATGAAACAGAGTGCACGAACAGTAGAGCTACTCTCATTTATTTAATACCTCAAGCTTAATACATTCATTGAAAGAAACAAACTGTACTCATTCAATCAATGAAACAAAAGTTATGCATTGATTCAATGAGTTGAGCCTCTCTCATTCATTCAATGTCTCATGCGTAACTTGTTCATTGTAATAAACAGACTGAAGTCCTTCATTCGTTGAATCAAACTTCAATCATTCATTTATTCATACGTTATCAATCGATTCAGCGAAACAAGCTGCACGAGATGTTTCAATGATTTGAGCTTCTCTCATTCATTCAATGCCTTGAGCTTAACACACTCATTCAAGGAAACAACCCGTTTTCATTCATTCAATGAATCATGCATTAAAGATTCCTGCAATGAAACAGACTGCACGAGCAGTAGAGCTACTCCCATTTATTTAATGCCTCAAGCCAAATACATTCATTGAAGGAAACAAACTGAATTTATTCAATCAATGAAACAAACGTTATTTATTGATTCAATGACTTGAGCCTCTCTCATTCATTCAATGTCTCATGCTTAACTCGTTCATTGTAAGAAACAAACTTCATTCGTTGAGCTACTCTCAGTTATGTAATGCTTCTCGCTTAATGCATTCACTGAAAGAAACAAAGTGCGTTCATTCAATCAATGAAACTAACGTTATTCATTGCTTCAATGAGATGAGCTTCTCTCATTCATTCAATGCCTCATGCTTAACTCATTCATTGTAAGAAACAAACTGCAGTCCTTCATTCGTTCAATCAAACTTCAATCATTCATTTAATTAATCAAACGTTATCCATTGATTCAATGAACCAAACTGCACGAGATGATTCAATGATTAGAGCTTCTCTCATTCATTCAATGTCTGAACCTTAACACAGTCATTCAAGAAAACAAACCGTCTTCATTCATTTCATGAAACATCCATTATAGATGGAAGCAATGAAATAGACTGCACGAACAGTAGAGCTACTCTCATTTATTTAATGCCTCAAGCTTAATACATTCATTGAAAGAAACAAACTGTACTCATTCAATCAATGAAACAAAAGTTATGCATTGATTCAATGAGTTGAGCCTCTCTCATTCATTCAATGTCTCATGCTTAACTCGTTCATTGTAAGAAACAAACTGTAGTGCTTCATTCGTTGAATCAAACCGCATTCATTCATTCAATTAATCATACGTTATCCATTGACTCAATCAAACAAACTGCACAAGTTGAATCAATGGTTTGAGCTTTTCTCATTAATTCAATGTCTCGAGCTTAACACACTCATTCAAGGAAACAAACCGTTTACAATCATACCATGAATCATGCGTTAAAAATTGATGCAATGAAACAGAGTGCACGAACAGTAGAGCTACTCTCATTTATTTAATACCTCAAGCTTAATACATTCATTGAAAGAAACAAACTGTACTCATTCAATCAATGAAACAAAAGTTATGCATTGATTCAATGAGTTGAGCCTCTCTCATTCATTCAATGTCTCATGCGTAACTTGTTCATTGTAATAAACAGACTGAAGTCCTTCATTCGTTGAATCAAACTTCAATCATTCATTTATTCATACGTTATCAATCGATTCAGCGAAACAAGCTGCACGAGATGTTTCAATGATTTGAGCTTCTCTCATTCATTCAATGCCTTGAGCTTAACACACTCATTCAAGGAAACAACCCGTTTTCATTCATTCAATGAATCATGCATTAAAGATTCCTGCAATGAAACAGACTGCACGAGCAGTAGAGCTACTCCCATTTATTTAATGCCTCAAGCCAAATACATTCATTGAAGGAAACAAACTGAATTTATTCAATCAATGAAACAAACGTTATTTATTGATTCAATGACTTGAGCCTCTCTCATTCATTCAATGTCTCATGCTTAACTCGTTCATTGTAAGAAACAAACTTCATTCGTTGAGCTACTCTCAGTTATGTAATGCTTCTCGCTTAATGCATTCACTGAAAGAAACAAAGTGCGTTCATTCAATCAATGAAACTAACGTTATTCATTGCTTCAATGAGATGAGCTTCTCTCATTCATTCAATGCCTCATGCTTAACTCATTCATTGTAAGAAACAAACTGCAGTCCTTCATTCGTTCAATCAAACTTCAATCATTCATTTAATTAATCAAACGTTATCCATTGATTCAATGAACCAAACTGCACGAGATGATTCAATGATTAGAGCTTCTCTCATTCATTCAATGTCTGAACCTTAACACAGTCATTCAAGAAAACAAACCGTCTTCATTCATTTCATGAAACATCCATTATAGATGGAAGCAATGAAATAGACTGCACGAACAGTAGAGCTACTCTCATTTATTTAATGCCTCAAGCTTAATACATTCATTGAAAGAAACAAACTGTACTCATTCAATCAATGAAACAAAAGTTATGCATTGATTCAATGAGTTGAGCCTCTCTCATTCATTCAATGTCTCATGCTTAACTCGTTCATTGTAAGAAACAAACTGTAGTGCTTCATTCGTTGAATCAAACCGCATTCATTCATTCAATTAATCATACGTTATCCATTGACTCAATCAAACAAACTGCACAAGTTGAATCAATGGTTTGAGCTTTTCTCATTAATTCAATGTCTCGAGCTTAACACACTCATTCAAGGAAACAAACCGTTTACAATCATACCATGAATCATGCGTTAAAAATTGATGCAATGAAACAGAGTGCACGAACAGTAGAGCTACTCTCATTTATTTAATACCTCAAGCTTAATACATTCATTGAAAGAAACAAACTGTACTCATTCAATCAATGAAACAAAAGTTATGCATTGATTCAATGAGTTGAGCCTCTCTCATTCATTCAATGTCTCATGCGTAACTTGTTCATTGTAATAAACAAACTGAAGTCCTTCATTCGTTGAATCAAACTTCATTCATTCATTTAATCATACGTTATCAATTGATTCAAGCGAAACAAACTGCACGAGATGTTTCAATGATTTGAGCTTCTCTCATTCATTCAATGCCTTGAGCTTAACACACTCATTCAAGGAAACAAACCGTTTTCATTCATTCAATGAATCATGCATTAAAAATTGATGCAATGAAACAGACTGCACGAACAGTAGAGCTACTCTCATTTATTTAATGCCTCAAGCTTAATACATTCATTGAAAGAAACAAACTGTATTCATTCAATCAATGAAACAAAGTTATATTGATTCAATGAGTTGAGCCTCTCTCATTCATTCAATGTCTCATGCTTAACTCGTTCATTGTAAGAAACAAACTGAAGTCCTTCATTCGTTGAATCAAACTTCAATCATTCATTTATTCATACGTTATCAATCGATTCAGCGAAACAAGCTGCACGAGATGTTTCAATGATTTGAGCTTCTCTCATTCATTCAATGCCTTGAGCTTAACACACTCATTCAAGGAAACAACCCGTTTTCATTCATTCAATGAATCATGCATTAAAGATTCCTGCAATGAAACAGACTGCACGAGCAGTAGAGCTACTCCCATTTATTTAATGCCTCAAGCCAAATACATTCATTGAAGGAAACAAACTGAATTTATTCAATCAATGAAACAAACGTTATTTATTGATTCAATGACTTGAGCCTCTCTCATTCATTCAATGTCTCATGCTTAACTCGTTCATTGTAAGAAACAAACTTCATTCGTTGAGCTACTCTCAGTTATGTAATGCTTCTCGCTTAATGCATTCACTGAAAGAAACAAAGTGCGTTCATTCAATCAATGAAACTAACGTTATTCATTGCTTCAATGAGATGAGCTTCTCTCATTCATTCAATGCCTCATGCTTAACTCATTCATTGTAAGAAACAAACTGCAGTCCTTCATTCGTTCAATCAAACTTCAATCATTCATTTAATTAATCAAACGTTATCCATTGATTCAATGAACCAAACTGCACGAGATGATTCAATGATTAGAGCTTCTCTCATTCATTCAATGTCTGAAGCTTAACACACTCATTCAAGAAAACAAACCGTCTTCATTCATTTCATGAAACATGCATTATAGATGGAAGCAATGAAACAGACTGCACGAACAGTAGAGCTACTCTCATTTATTTAATGCCTCAAGCTTAATACATTCATTGAAAGAAACAAACTGTACTCATTCAATCAATGAAACAAAAGTTATGCATTGATTCAATGAGTTGAGCCTCTCTCATTCATTCAATGTCTCATGCTTAACTCGTTCATTGTAAGAAACAAACTGCAGTCCTTCATTCGTTGAATCAAACCGCATTCATTCATTCAATTAATCATACGTTATCCATTGATTCAATCAAACAAACTGCACAAGTTGAATCAATGGTTTGAGCTTTTCTCATTAATTCAATGTCTCGAGCTTAACACACTCATTCAAGGAAACAAACCGTTTACAATCATCCATGAATCATGCATTAAAAATTGATGCAATGAAACAGACTGCACGAACAGTAGAGCTACTCTCATTTATTTAATGCCTCAAGCTTAATACATTCATTGAAAGAAACAAACTGTACTCATTCAATCAATGAAACAAAAGTTATGCATTGATTCAATGAGTTGAGCCTCTCTCATTCATTCAATGTCTCATGCTTAACTCGTTCATTGTAAGAAACAAACTGTAGTGCTTCATTCGTTGAATCAAACCGCATTCATTCATTCAATTAATCATACGTTATCCATTGACTCAATCAAACAAACTGCACAAGTTGAATCAATGGTTTGAGCTTTTCTCATTAATTCAATGTCTCGAGCTTAACACACTCATTCAAGGAAACAAACCGTTTACAATCATACCATGAATCATGCGTTAAAAATTGATGCAATGAAACAGAGTGCACGAACAGTAGAGCTACTCTCATTTATTTAATGCCTCAAGCTTAATACATTCATTGAAAGAAACAAACTGTACTCATTCAATCAATGAAACAAAAGTTATGCATTGATTCAATGAGTTGAGCCTCTCTCATTCATTCAATGTCTCATGCTTAACTTGTTCATTGTAAGAAACAAACTGAAGTCCTTCATTCGTTGAATCAAACTTCAATCATTCATTTATTCATACGTTATCAATCGATTCAGCGAAACAAGCTGCACGAGATGTTTCAATGATTTGAGCTTCTCTCATTCATTCAATGCCTTGAGCTTAACACACTCATTCAAGGAAACAAACCGTTTTCATTCATTCAATGAATCATGCATTAAAGATTCCTGCAATGAAACAGACTGCACGAACAGTAGAGCTACTCCATTTATTTAATGCCTCAAGCCAAATACATTCATTGAAGGAAACAAACTGAATTTATTCAATCAATGAAACAAACGTTATTTATTGATTCAATGAGTTGAGCCTCTCTCATTCATTCAATGTCTCATGCTTAACTCGTTCATTGTAAGAAACAAACTTCATTCGTTGAGCTACTCTCAGTTATGTAATGCTTCTCGCTTAATGCATTCACTGAAAGAAACAAAGTGCGTTCATTCAATCAATGAAACTAACGTTATTCATTGCTTCAATGAGATGAGCTTCTCTCATTCATTCAATGCCTCATGCTTAACTCATTCATTGTAAGAAACAAACTGCAGTCCTTCATTCGTTCAATCAAACTTCAATCATTCATTTAATTAATCAAACGTTATCCATTGATTCAATGAACCAAACTGCACGAGATGATTCAATGATTAGAGCTTCTCTCATTCATTCAATGTCTGAACCTTAACACAGTCATTCAAGAAAAACAAACCGTCTTCATTCATTTCATGAAACATCCATTATAGATGGAAGCAATGAAATAGACTGCACGAACAGTAGAGCTACTCTCATTTATTTAATGCCTCAAGCTTAATACATTCATTGAAAGAAACAAACTGTACTCATTCAATCATTGAAACAAAAGTTATGCATTGATTCAATGAGTTGAGCCTCTCTCATTCATTCAATGTCTCATGCTTAACTCGTTCATTGTAAGAAACAAACTGTAGTGCTTCATTCGTTGAATCAAACCGCATTCATTCATTCAATTAATCATACGTTATCCATTGATTCAATGAAACAAACTGCACGAGATGATTCAATGATTTGAGCTTTTCTCATTCATTCAATGTCTCGAGCTTAACACACTCATTCAAGGAAACAAACCGTTTACAATCATTTCATGAATCATGCATTAAAAATTGATGCAATGAAACAGACTGCACGAACAGTAGAGCTACTCTCATTTATTTAATGCCTCAAGCTTAATACATTCATTGAAAGAAACAAACTGTACTCATTCAATCAATGAAACAAAAGTTATGCATTGATTCAATGAGTTGAGCCTCTCTCATTCATTCAATGTCTCATGCTTAACTCGTTCATTGTAAGAAACAAACTGTAGTGCTTCATTCGTTGAATCAAACCGCATTCATTCATTCAATTAATCATACGTTATCCATTGACTCAATCAAACAAACTGCACAAGTTGAATCAATGGTTTGAGCTTTTCTCATTAATTCAATGTCTCGAGCTTAACACACTCATTCAAGGAAACAAACCGTTTACAATCATACCATGAATCATGCGTTAAAAATTGATGCAATGAAACAGAGTGCACGAACAGTAGAGCTACTCTCATTTATTTAATACCTCAAGCTTAATACATTCATTGAAAGAAACAAACTGTACTCATTCAATCAATGAAACAAAAGTTATGCATTGATTCAATGAGTTGAGCCTCTCTCATTCATTCAATGTCTCATGCGTAACTTGTTCATTGTAATAAACAGACTGAAGTCCTTCATTCGTTGAATCAAACTTCAATCATTCATTTATTCATACGTTATCAATCGATTCAGCGAAACAAGCTGCACGAGATGTTTCAATGATTTGAGCTTCTCTCATTCATTCAATGCCTTGAGCTTAACACACTCATTCAAGGAAACAACCCGTTTTCATTCATTCAATGAATCATGCATTAAAGATTCCTGCAATGAAACAGACTGCACGAGCAGTAGAGCTACTCCCATTTATTTAATGCCTCAAGCCAAATACATTCATTGAAGGAAACAAACTGAATTTATTCAATCAATGAAACAAACGTTATTTATTGATTCAATGACTTGAGCCTCTCTCATTCATTCAATGTCTCATGCTTAACTCGTTCATTGTAAGAAACAAACTTCATTCGTTGAGCTACTCTCAGTTATGTAATGCTTCTCGCTTAATGCATTCACTGAAAGAAACAAAGTGCGTTCATTCAATCAATGAAACTAACGTTATTCATTGCTTCAATGAGATGAGCTTCTCTCATTCATTCAATGCCTCATGCTTAACTCATTCATTGTAAGAAACAAACTGCAGTCCTTCATTCGTTCAATCAAACTTCAATCATTCATTTAATTAATCAAACGTTATCCATTGATTCAATGAACCAAACTGCACGAGATGATTCAATGATTAGAGCTTCTCTCATTCATTCAATGTCTGAACCTTAACACAGTCATTCAAGAAAACAAACCGTCTTCATTCATTTCATGAAACATCCATTATAGATGGAAGCAATGAAATAGACTGCACGAACAGTAGAGCTACTCTCATTTATTTAATGCCTCAAGCTTAATACATTCATTGAAAGAAACAAACTGTACTCATTCAATCAATGAAACAAAAGTTATGCATTGATTCAATGAGTTGAGCCTCTCTCATTCATTCAATGTCTCATGCTTAACTCGTTCATTGTAAGAAACAAACTGTAGTGCTTCATTCGTTGAATCAAACCGCATTCATTCATTCAATTAATCATACGTTATCCATTGACTCAATCAAACAAACTGCACAAGTTGAATCAATGGTTTGAGCTTTTCTCATTAATTCAATGTCTCGAGCTTAACACACTCATTCAAGGAAACAAACCGTTTACAATCATACCATGAATCATGCGTTAAAAATTGATGCAATGAAACAGAGTGCACGAACAGTAGAGCTACTCTCATTTATTTAATACCTCAAGCTTAATACATTCATTGAAAGAAACAAACTGTACTCATTCAATCAATGAAACAAAAGTTATGCATTGATTCAATGAGTTGAGCCTCTCTCATTCATTCAATGTCTCATGCGTAACTTGTTCATTGTAATAAACAGACTGAAGTCCTTCATTCGTTGAATCAAACTTCAATCATTCATTTATTCATACGTTATCAATCGATTCAGCGAAACAAGCTGCACGAGATGTTTCAATGATTTGAGCTTCTCTCATTCATTCAATGCCTTGAGCTTAACACACTCATTCAAGGAAACAACCCGTTTTCATTCATTCAATGAATCATGCATTAAAGATTCCTGCAATGAAACAGACTGCACGAGCAGTAGAGCTACTCCCATTTATTTAATGCCTCAAGCCAAATACATTCATTGAAGGAAACAAACTGAATTTATTCAATCAATGAAACAAACGTTATTTATTGATTCAATGACTTGAGCCTCTCTCATTCATTCAATGTCTCATGCTTAACTCGTTCATTGTAAGAAACAAACTTCATTCGTTGAGCTACTCTCAGTTATGTAATGCTTCTCGCTTAATGCATTCACTGAAAGAAACAAAGTGCGTTCATTCAATCAATGAAACTAACGTTATTCATTGCTTCAATGAGATGAGCTTCTCTCATTCATTCAATGCCTCATGCTTAACTCATTCATTGTAAGAAACAAACTGCAGTCCTTCATTCGTTCAATCAAACTTCAATCATTCATTTAATTAATCAAACGTTATCCATTGATTCAATGAACCAAACTGCACGAGATGATTCAATGATTAGAGCTTCTCTCATTCATTCAATGTCTGAACCTTAACACAGTCATTCAAGAAAACAAACCGTCTTCATTCATTTCATGAAACATCCATTATAGATGGAAGCAATGAAATAGACTGCACGAACAGTAGAGCTACTCTCATTTATTTAATGCCTCAAGCTTAATACATTCATTGAAAGAAACAAACTGTACTCATTCAATCAATGAAACAAAAGTTATGCATTGATTCAATGAGTTGAGCCTCTCTCATTCATTCAATGTCTCATGCTTAACTCGTTCATTGTAAGAAACAAACTGTAGTGCTTCATTCGTTGAATCAAACCGCATTCATTCATTCAATTAATCATACGTTATCCATTGACTCAATCAAACAAACTGCACAAGTTGAATCAATGGTTTGAGCTTTTCTCATTAATTCAATGTCTCGAGCTTAACACACTCATTCAAGGAAACAAACCGTTTACAATCATACCATGAATCATGCGTTAAAAATTGATGCAATGAAACAGAGTGCACGAACAGTAGAGCTACTCTCATTTATTTAATACCTCAAGCTTAATACATTCATTGAAAGAAACAAACTGTACTCATTCAATCAATGAAACAAAAGTTATGCATTGATTCAATGAGTTGAGCCTCTCTCATTCATTCAATGTCTCATGCGTAACTTGTTCATTGTAATAAACAGACTGAAGTCCTTCATTCGTTGAATCAAACTTCAATCATTCATTTATTCATACGTTATCAATCGATTCAGCGAAACAAGCTGCACGAGATGTTTCAATGATTTGAGCTTCTCTCATTCATTCAATGCCTTGAGCTTAACACACTCATTCAAGGAAACAACCCGTTTTCATTCATTCAATGAATCATGCATTAAAGATTCCTGCAATGAAACAGACTGCACGAGCAGTAGAGCTACTCCCATTTATTTAATGCCTCAAGCCAAATACATTCATTGAAGGAAACAAACTGAATTTATTCAATCAATGAAACAAACGTTATTTATTGATTCAATGACTTGAGCCTCTCTCATTCATTCAATGTCTCATGCTTAACTCGTTCATTGTAAGAAACAAACTTCATTCGTTGAGCTACTCTCAGTTATGTAATGCTTCTCGCTTAATGCATTCACTGAAAGAAACAAAGTGCGTTCATTCAATCAATGAAACTAACGTTATTCATTGCTTCAATGAGATGAGCTTCTCTCATTCATTCAATGCCTCATGCTTAACTCATTCATTGTAAGAAACAAACTGCAGTCCTTCATTCGTTCAATCAAACTTCAATCATTCATTTAATTAATCAAACGTTATCCATTGATTCAATGAACCAAACTGCACGAGATGATTCAATGATTAGAGCTTCTCTCATTCATTCAATGTCTGAACCTTAACACAGTCATTCAAGAAAACAAACCGTCTTCATTCATTTCATGAAACATCCATTATAGATGGAAGCAATGAAATAGACTGCACGAACAGTAGAGCTACTCTCATTTATTTAATGCCTCAAGCTTAATACATTCATTGAAAGAAACAAACTGTACTCATTCAATCAATGAAACAAAAGTTATGCATTGATTCAATGAGTTGAGCCTCTCTCATTCATTCAATGTCTCATGCTTAACTCGTTCATTGTAAGAAACAAACTGTAGTGCTTCATTCGTTGAATCAAACCGCATTCATTCATTCAATTAATCATACGTTATCCATTGACTCAATCAAACAAACTGCACAAGTTGAATCAATGGTTTGAGCTTTTCTCATTAATTCAATGTCTCGAGCTTAACACACTCATTCAAGGAAACAAACCGTTTACAATCATACCATGAATCATGCGTTAAAAATTGATGCAATGAAACAGAGTGCACGAACAGTAGAGCTACTCTCATTTATTTAATACCTCAAGCTTAATACATTCATTGAAAGAAACAAACTGTACTCATTCAATCAATGAAACAAAAGTTATGCATTGATTCAATGAGTTGAGCCTCTCTCATTCATTCAATGTCTCATGCGTAACTTGTTCATTGTAATAAACAGACTGAAGTCCTTCATTCGTTGAATCAAACTTCAATCATTCATTTATTCATACGTTATCAATCGATTCAGCGAAACAAGCTGCACGAGATGTTTCAATGATTTGAGCTTCTCTCATTCATTCAATGCCTTGAGCTTAACACACTCATTCAAGGAAACAACCCGTTTTCATTCATTCAATGAATCATGCATTAAAGATTCCTGCAATGAAACAGACTGCACGAGCAGTAGAGCTACTCCCATTTATTTAATGCCTCAAGCCAAATACATTCATTGAAGGAAACAAACTGAATTTATTCAATCAATGAAACAAACGTTATTTATTGATTCAATGACTTGAGCCTCTCTCATTCATTCAATGTCTCATGCTTAACTCGTTCATTGTAAGAAACAAACTTCATTCGTTGAGCTACTCTCAGTTATGTAATGCTTCTCGCTTAATGCATTCACTGAAAGAAACAAAGTGCGTTCATTCAATCAATGAAACTAACGTTATTCATTGCTTCAATGAGATGAGCTTCTCTCATTCATTCAATGCCTCATGCTTAACTCATTCATTGTAAGAAACAAACTGCAGTCCTTCATTCGTTCAATCAAACTTCAATCATTCATTTAATTAATCAAACGTTATCCATTGATTCAATGAACCAAACTGCACGAGATGATTCAATGATTAGAGCTTCTCTCATTCATTCAATGTCTGAACCTTAACACAGTCATTCAAGAAAACAAACCGTCTTCATTCATTTCATGAAACATCCATTATAGATGGAAGCAATGAAATAGACTGCACGAACAGTAGAGCTACTCTCATTTATTTAATGCCTCAAGCTTAATACATTCATTGAAAGAAACAAACTGTACTCATTCAATCAATGAAACAAAAGTTATGCATTGATTCAATGAGTTGAGCCTCTCTCATTCATTCAATGTCTCATGCTTAACTCGTTCATTGTAAGAAACAAACTGTAGTGCTTCATTCGTTGAATCAAACCGCATTCATTCATTCAATTAATCATACGTTATCCATTGACTCAATCAAACAAACTGCACAAGTTGAATCAATGGTTTGAGCTTTTCTCATTAATTCAATGTCTCGAGCTTAACACACTCATTCAAGGAAACAAACCGTTTACAATCATACCATGAATCATGCGTTAAAAATTGATGCAATGAAACAGAGTGCACGAACAGTAGAGCTACTCTCATTTATTTAATACCTCAAGCTTAATACATTCATTGAAAGAAACAAACTGTACTCATTCAATCAATGAAACAAAAGTTATGCATTGATTCAATGAGTTGAGCCTCTCTCATTCATTCAATGTCTCATGCGTAACTTGTTCATTGTAATAAACAGACTGAAGTCCTTCATTCGTTGAATCAAACTTCAATCATTCATTTATTCATACGTTATCAATCGATTCAGCGAAACAAGCTGCACGAGATGTTTCAATGATTTGAGCTTCTCTCATTCATTCAATGCCTTGAGCTTAACACACTCATTCAAGGAAACAACCCGTTTTCATTCATTCAATGAATCATGCATTAAAGATTCCTGCAATGAAACAGACTGCACGAGCAGTAGAGCTACTCCCATTTATTTAATGCCTCAAGCCAAATACATTCATTGAAGGAAACAAACTGAATTTATTCAATCAATGAAACAAACGTTATTTATTGATTCAATGACTTGAGCCTCTCTCATTCATTCAATGTCTCATGCTTAACTCGTTCATTGTAAGAAACAAACTTCATTCGTTGAGCTACTCTCAGTTATGTAATGCTTCTCGCTTAATGCATTCACTGAAAGAAACAAAGTGCGTTCATTCAATCAATGAAACTAACGTTATTCATTGCTTCAATGAGATGAGCTTCTCTCATTCATTCAATGCCTCATGCTTAACTCATTCATTGTAAGAAACAAACTGCAGTCCTTCATTCGTTCAATCAAACTTCAATCATTCATTTAATTAATCAAACGTTATCCATTGATTCAATGAACCAAACTGCACGAGATGATTCAATGATTAGAGCTTCTCTCATTCATTCAATGTCTGAACCTTAACACAGTCATTCAAGAAAACAAACCGTCTTCATTCATTTCATGAAACATCCATTATAGATGGAAGCAATGAAATAGACTGCACGAACAGTAGAGCTACTCTCATTTATTTAATGCCTCAAGCTTAATACATTCATTGAAAGAAACAAACTGTACTCATTCAATCAATGAAACAAAAGTTATGCATTGATTCAATGAGTTGAGCCTCTCTCATTCATTCAATGTCTCATGCTTAACTCGTTCATTGTAAGAAACAAACTGTAGTGCTTCATTCGTTGAATCAAACCGCATTCATTCATTCAATTAATCATACGTTATCCATTGACTCAATCAAACAAACTGCACAAGTTGAATCAATGGTTTGAGCTTTTCTCATTAATTCAATGTCTCGAGCTTAACACACTCATTCAAGGAAACAAACCGTTTACAATCATACCATGAATCATGCGTTAAAAATTGATGCAATGAAACAGAGTGCACGAACAGTAGAGCTACTCTCATTTATTTAATACCTCAAGCTTAATACATTCATTGAAAGAAACAAACTGTACTCATTCAATCAATGAAACAAAAGTTATGCATTGATTCAATGAGTTGAGCCTCTCTCATTCATTCAATGTCTCATGCGTAACTTGTTCATTGTAATAAACAGACTGAAGTCCTTCATTCGTTGAATCAAACTTCAATCATTCATTTATTCATACGTTATCAATCGATTCAGCGAAACAAGCTGCACGAGATGTTTCAATGATTTGAGCTTCTCTCATTCATTCAATGCCTTGAGCTTAACACACTCATTCAAGGAAACAACCCGTTTTCATTCATTCAATGAATCATGCATTAAAGATTCCTGCAATGAAACAGACTGCACGAGCAGTAGAGCTACTCCCATTTATTTAATGCCTCAAGCCAAATACATTCATTGAAGGAAACAAACTGAATTTATTCAATCAATGAAACAAACGTTATTTATTGATTCAATGACTTGAGCCTCTCTCATTCATTCAATGTCTCATGCTTAACTCGTTCATTGTAAGAAACAAACTTCATTCGTTGAGCTACTCTCAGTTATGTAATGCTTCTCGCTTAATGCATTCACTGAAAGAAACAAAGTGCGTTCATTCAATCAATGAAACTAACGTTATTCATTGCTTCAATGAGATGAGCTTCTCTCATTCATTCAATGCCTCATGCTTAACTCATTCATTGTAAGAAACAAACTGCAGTCCTTCATTCGTTCAATCAAACTTCAATCATTCATTTAATTAATCAAACGTTATCCATTGATTCAATGAACCAAACTGCACGAGATGATTCAATGATTAGAGCTTCTCTCATTCATTCAATGTCTGAACCTTAACACAGTCATTCAAGAAAACAAACCGTCTTCATTCATTTCATGAAACATCCATTATAGATGGAAGCAATGAAATAGACTGCACGAACAGTAGAGCTACTCTCATTTATTTAATGCCTCAAGCTTAATACATTCATTGAAAGAAACAAACTGTACTCATTCAATCAATGAAACAAAAGTTATGCATTGATTCAATGAGTTGAGCCTCTCTCATTCATTCAATGTCTCATGCTTAACTCGTTCATTGTAAGAAACAAACTGTAGTGCTTCATTCGTTGAATCAAACCGCATTCATTCATTCAATTAATCATACGTTATCCATTGACTCAATCAAACAAACTGCACAAGTTGAATCAATGGTTTGAGCTTTTCTCATTAATTCAATGTCTCGAGCTTAACACACTCATTCAAGGAAACAAACCGTTTACAATCATACCATGAATCATGCGTTAAAAATTGATGCAATGAAACAGAGTGCACGAACAGTAGAGCTACTCTCATTTATTTAATACCTCAAGCTTAATACATTCATTGAAAGAAACAAACTGTACTCATTCAATCAATGAAACAAAAGTTATGCATTGATTCAATGAGTTGAGCCTCTCTCATTCATTCAATGTCTCATGCGTAACTTGTTCATTGTAATAAACAGACTGAAGTCCTTCATTCGTTGAATCAAACTTCAATCATTCATTTATTCATACGTTATCAATCGATTCAGCGAAACAAGCTGCACGAGATGTTTCAATGATTTGAGCTTCTCTCATTCATTCAATGCCTTGAGCTTAACACACTCATTCAAGGAAACAACCCGTTTTCATTCATTCAATGAATCATGCATTAAAGATTCCTGCAATGAAACAGACTGCACGAGCAGTAGAGCTACTCCCATTTATTTAATGCCTCAAGCCAAATACATTCATTGAAGGAAACAAACTGAATTTATTCAATCAATGAAACAAACGTTATTTATTGATTCAATGACTTGAGCCTCTCTCATTCATTCAATGTCTCATGCTTAACTCGTTCATTGTAAGAAACAAACTTCATTCGTTGAGCTACTCTCAGTTATGTAATGCTTCTCGCTTAATGCATTCACTGAAAGAAACAAAGTGCGTTCATTCAATCAATGAAACTAACGTTATTCATTGCTTCAATGAGATGAGCTTCTCTCATTCATTCAATGCCTCATGCTTAACTCATTCATTGTAAGAAACAAACTGCAGTCCTTCATTCGTTCAATCAAACTTCATTCATTTAATTAATCAAACGTTATCCATTGATTCAATGAACCAAACTGCACGAGATGATTCAATGATTAGAGCTTCTCTCATTCATTCAATGTCTGAACCTTAACACAGTCATTCAAGAAAACAAACCGTCTTCATTCATTTCATGAAACATCCATTATAGATGGAAGCAATGAAATAGACTGCACGAACAGTAGAGCTACTCTCATTTATTTAATGCCTCAAGCTTAATACATTCATTGAAAGAAACAAACTGTACTCATTCAATCAATGAAACAAAAGTTATGCATTGATTCAATGAGTTGAGCCTCTCTCATTCATTCAATGTCTCATGCTTAACTCGTTCATTGTAAGAAACAAACTGTAGTGCTTCATTCGTTGAATCAAACCGCATTCATTCATTCAATTAATCATACGTTATCCATTGACTCAATCAAACAAACTGCACAAGTTGAATCAATGGTTTGAGCTTTTCTCATTAATTCAATGTCTCGAGCTTAACACACTCATTCAAGGAAACAAACCGTTTACAATCATACCATGAATCATGCGTTAAAAATTGATGCAATGAAACAGAGTGCACGAACAGTAGAGCTACTCTCATTTATTTAATACCTCAAGCTTAATACATTCATTGAAAGAAACAAACTGTACTCATTCAATCAATGAAACAAAAGTTATGCATTGATTCAATGAGTTGAGCCTCTCTCATTCATTCAATGTCTCATGCGTAACTTGTTCATTGTAATAAACAGACTGAAGTCCTTCATTCGTTGAATCAAACTTCAATCATTCATTTATTCATACGTTATCAATCGATTCAGCGAAACAAGCTGCACGAGATGTTTCAATGATTTGAGCTTCTCTCATTCATTCAATGCCTTGAGCTTAACACACTCATTCAAGGAAACAACCCGTTTTCATTCATTCAATGAATCATGCATTAAAGATTCCTGCAATGAAACAGACTGCACGAGCAGTAGAGCTACTCCCATTTATTTAATGCCTCAAGCCAAATACATTCATTGAAGGAAACAAACTGAATTTATTCAATCAATGAAACAAACGTTATTTATTGATTCAATGACTTGAGCCTCTCTCATTCATTCAATGTCTCATGCTTAACTCGTTCATTGTAAGAAACAAACTTCATTCGTTGAGCTACTCTCAGTTATGTAATGCTTCTCGCTTAATGCATTCACTGAAAGAAACAAAGTGCGTTCATTCAATCAATGAAACTAACGTTATTCATTGCTTCAATGAGATGAGCTTCTCTCATTCATTCAATGCCTCATGCTTAACTCATTCATTGTAAGAAACAAACTGCAGTCCTTCATTCGTTCAATCAAACTTCAATCATTCATTTAATTAATCAAACGTTATCCATTGATTCAATGAACCAAACTGCACGAGATGATTCAATGATTAGAGCTTCTCTCATTCATTCAATGTCTGAACCTTAACACAGTCATTCAAGAAAACAAACCGTCTTCATTCATTTCATGAAACATCCATTATAGATGGAAGCAATGAAATAGACTGCACGAACAGTAGAGCTACTCTCATTTATTTAATGCCTCAAGCTTAATACATTCATTGAAAGAAACAAACTGTACTCATTCAATCAATGAAACAAAAGTTATGCATTGATTCAATGAGTTGAGCCTCTCTCATTCATTCAATGTCTCATGCTTAACTCGTTCATTGTAAGAAACAAACTGTAGTGCTTCATTCGTTGAATCAAACCGCATTCATTCATTCAATTAATCATACGTTATCCATTGACTCAATCAAACAAACTGCACAAGTTGAATCAATGGTTTGAGCTTTTCTCATTAATTCAATGTCTCGAGCTTAACACACTCATTCAAGGAAACAAACCGTTTACAATCATACCATGAATCATGCGTTAAAAATTGATGCAATGAAACAGAGTGCACGAACAGTAGAGCTACTCTCATTTATTTAATACCTCAAGCTTAATACATTCATTGAAAGAAACAAACTGTACTCATTCAATCAATGAAACAAAAGTTATGCATTGATTCAATGAGTTGAGCCTCTCTCATTCATTCAATGTCTCATGCGTAACTTGTTCATTGTAATAAACAGACTGAAGTCCTTCATTCGTTGAATCAAACTTCAATCATTCATTTATTCATACGTTATCAATCGATTCAGCGAAACAAGCTGCACGAGATGTTTCAATGATTTGAGCTTCTCTCATTCATTCAATGCCTTGAGCTTAACACACTCATTCAAGGAAACAACCCGTTTTCATTCATTCAATGAATCATGCATTAAAGATTCCTGCAATGAAACAGACTGCACGAGCAGTAGAGCTACTCCCATTTATTTAATGCCTCAAGCCAAATACATTCATTGAAGGAAACAAACTGAATTTATTCAATCAATGAAACAAACGTTATTTATTGATTCAATGACTTGAGCCTCTCTCATTCATTCAATGTCTCATGCTTAACTCGTTCATTGTAAGAAACAAACTTCATTCGTTGAGCTACTCTCAGTTATGTAATGCTTCTCGCTTAATGCATTCACTGAAAGAAACAAAGTGCGTTCATTCAATCAATGAAACTAACGTTATTCATTGCTTCAATGAGATGAGCTTCTCTCATTCATTCAATGCCTCATGCTTAACTCATTCATTGTAAGAAACAAACTGCAGTCCTTCATTCGTTCAATCAAACTTCAATCATTCATTTAATTAATCAAACGTTATCCATTGATTCAATGAACCAAACTGCACGAGATGATTCAATGATTAGAGCTTCTCTCATTCATTCAATGTCTGAACCTTAACACAGTCATTCAAGAAAACAAACCGTCTTCATTCATTTCATGAAACATCCATTATAGATGGAAGCAATGAAATAGACTGCACGAACAGTAGAGCTACTCTCATTTATTTAATGCCTCAAGCTTAATACATTCATTGAAAGAAACAAACTGTACTCATTCAATCAATGAAACAAAAGTTATGCATTGATTCAATGAGTTGAGCCTCTCTCATTCATTCAATGTCTCATGCTTAACTCGTTCATTGTAAGAAACAAACTGTAGTGCTTCATTCGTTGAATCAAACCGCATTCATTCATTCAATTAATCATACGTTATCCATTGACTCAATCAAACAAACTGCACAAGTTGAATCAATGGTTTGAGCTTTTCTCATTAATTCAATGTCTCGAGCTTAACACACTCATTCAAGGAAACAAACCGTTTACAATCATACCATGAATCATGCGTTAAAAATTGATGCAATGAAACAGAGTGCACGAACAGTAGAGCTACTCTCATTTATTTAATACCTCAAGCTTAATACATTCATTGAAAGAAACAAACTGTACTCATTCAATCAATGAAACAAAAGTTATGCATTGATTCAATGAGTTGAGCCTCTCTCATTCATTCAATGTCTCATGCGTAACTTGTTCATTGTAATAAACAGACTGAAGTCCTTCATTCGTTGAATCAAACTTCAATCATTCATTTATTCATACGTTATCAATCGATTCAGCGAAACAAGCTGCACGAGATGTTTCAATGATTTGAGCTTCTCTCATTCATTCAATGCCTTGAGCTTAACACACTCATTCAAGGAAACAACCCGTTTTCATTCATTCAATGAATCATGCATTAAAGATTCCTGCAATGAAACAGACTGCACGAGCAGTAGAGCTACTCCCATTTATTTAATGCCTCAAGCCAAATACATTCATTGAAGGAAACAAACTGAATTTATTCAATCAATGAAACAAACGTTATTTATTGATTCAATGACTTGAGCCTCTCTCATTCATTCAATGTCTCATGCTTAACTCGTTCATTGTAAGAAACAAACTTCATTCGTTGAGCTACTCTCAGTTATGTAATGCTTCTCGCTTAATGCATTCACTGAAAGAAACAAAGTGCGTTCATTCAATCAATGAAACTAACGTTATTCATTGCTTCAATGAGATGAGCTTCTCTCATTCATTCAATGCCTCATGCTTAACTCATTCATTGTAAGAAACAAACTGCAGTCCTTCATTCGTTCAATCAAACTTCAATCATTCATTTAATTAATCAAACGTTATCCATTGATTCAATGAACCAAACTGCACGAGATGATTCAATGATTAGAGCTTCTCTCATTCATTCAATGTCTGAACCTTAACACAGTCATTCAAGAAAACAAACCGTCTTCATTCATTTCATGAAACATCCATTATAGATGGAAGCAATGAAATAGACTGCACGAACAGTAGAGCTACTCTCATTTATTTAATGCCTCAAGCTTAATACATTCATTGAAAGAAACAAACTGTACTCATTCAATCAATGAAACAAAAGTTATGCATTGATTCAATGAGTTGAGCCTCTCTCATTCATTCAATGTCTCATGCTTAACTCGTTCATTGTAAGAAACAAACTGTAGTGCTTCATTCGTTGAATCAAACCGCATTCATTCATTCAATTAATCATACGTTATCCATTGACTCAATCAAACAAACTGCACAAGTTGAATCAATGGTTTGAGCTTTTCTCATTAATTCAATGTCTCGAGCTTAACACACTCATTCAAGGAAACAAACCGTTTACAATCATACCATGAATCATGCGTTAAAAATTGATGCAATGAAACAGAGTGCACGAACAGTAGAGCTACTCTCATTTATTTAATACCTCAAGCTTAATACATTCATTGAAAGAAACAAACTGTACTCATTCAATCAATGAAACAAAAGTTATGCATTGATTCAATGAGTTGAGCCTCTCTCATTCATTCAATGTCTCATGCGTAACTTGTTCATTGTAATAAACAGACTGAAGTCCTTCATTCGTTGAATCAAACTTCAATCATTCATTTATTCATACGTTATCAATCGATTCAGCGAAACAAGCTGCACGAGATGTTTCAATGATTTGAGCTTCTCTCATTCATTCAATGCCTTGAGCTTAACACACTCATTCAAGGAAACAACCCGTTTTCATTCATTCAATGAATCATGCATTAAAGATTCCTGCAATGAAACAGACTGCACGAGCAGTAGAGCTACTCCCATTTATTTAATGCCTCAAGCCAAATACATTCATTGAAGGAAACAAACTGAATTTATTCAATCAATGAAACAAACGTTATTTATTGATTCAATGACTTGAGCCTCTCTCATTCATTCAATGTCTCATGCTTAACTCGTTCATTGTAAGAAACAAACTTCATTCGTTGAGCTACTCTCAGTTATGTAATGCTTCTCGCTTAATGCATTCACTGAAAGAAACAAAGTGCGTTCATTCAATCAATGAAACTAACGTTATTCATTGCTTCAATGAGATGAGCTTCTCTCATTCATTCAATGCCTCATGCTTAACTCATTCATTGTAAGAAACAAACTGCAGTCCTTCATTCGTTCAATCAAACTTCAATCATTCATTTAATTAATCAAACGTTATCCATTGATTCAATGAACCAAACTGCACGAGATGATTCAATGATTAGAGCTTCTCTCATTCATTCAATGTCTGAACCTTAACACAGTCATTCAAGAAAACAAACCGTCTTCATTCATTTCATGAAACATCCATTATAGATGGAAGCAATGAAATAGACTGCACGAACAGTAGAGCTACTCTCATTTATTTAATGCCTCAAGCTTAATACATTCATTGAAAGAAACAAACTGTACTCATTCAATCAATGAAACAAAAGTTATGCATTGATTCAATGAGTTGAGCCTCTCTCATTCATTCAATGTCTCATGCTTAACTCGTTCATTGTAAGAAACAAACTGTAGTGCTTCATTCGTTGAATCAAACCGCATTCATTCATTCAATTAATCATACGTTATCCATTGACTCAATCAAACAAACTGCACAAGTTGAATCAATGGTTTGAGCTTTTCTCATTAATTCAATGTCTCGAGCTTAACACACTCATTCAAGGAAACAAACCGTTTACAATCATACCATGAATCATGCGTTAAAAATTGATGCAATGAAACAGAGTGCACGAACAGTAGAGCTACTCTCATTTATTTAATACCTCAAGCTTAATACATTCATTGAAAGAAACAAACTGTACTCATTCAATCAATGAAACAAAAGTTATGCATTGATTCAATGAGTTGAGCCTCTCTCATTCATTCAATGTCTCATGCGTAACTTGTTCATTGTAATAAACAGACTGAAGTCCTTCATTCGTTGAATCAAACTTCAATCATTCATTTATTCATACGTTATCAATCGATTCAGCGAAACAAGCTGCACGAGATGTTTCAATGATTTGAGCTTCTCTCATTCATTCAATGCCTTGAGCTTAACACACTCATTCAAGGAAACAACCCGTTTTCATTCATTCAATGAATCATGCATTAAAGATTCCTGCAATGAAACAGACTGCACGAGCAGTAGAGCTACTCCCATTTATTTAATGCCTCAAGCCAAATACATTCATTGAAGGAAACAAACTGAATTTATTCAATCAATGAAACAAACGTTATTTATTGATTCAATGACTTGAGCCTCTCTCATTCATTCAATGTCTCATGCTTAACTCGTTCATTGTAAGAAACAAACTTCATTCGTTGAGCTACTCTCAGTTATGTAATGCTTCTCGCTTAATGCATTCACTGAAAGAAACAAAGTGCGTTCATTCAATCAATGAAACTAACGTTATTCATTGCTTCAATGAGATGAGCTTCTCTCATTCATTCAATGCCTCATGCTTAACTCATTCATTGTAAGAAACAAACTGCAGTCCTTCATTCGTTCAATCAAACTTCAATCATTCATTTAATTAATCAAACGTTATCCATTGATTCAATGAACCAAACTGCACGAGATGATTCAATGATTAGAGCTTCTCTCATTCATTCAATGTCTGAACCTTAACACAGTCATTCAAGAAAACAAACCGTCTTCATTCATTTCATGAAACATCCATTATAGATGGAAGCAATGAAATAGACTGCACGAACAGTAGAGCTACTCTCATTTATTTAATGCCTCAAGCTTAATACATTCATTGAAAGAAACAAACTGTACTCATTCAATCAATGAAACAAAAGTTATGCATTGATTCAATGAGTTGAGCCTCTCTCATTCATTCAATGTCTCATGCTTAACTCGTTCATTGTAAGAAACAAACTGTAGTGCTTCATTCGTTGAATCAAACCGCATTCATTCATTCAATTAATCATACGTTATCCATTGACTCAATCAAACAAACTGCACAAGTTGAATCAATGGTTTGAGCTTTTCTCATTAATTCAATGTCTCGAGCTTAACACACTCATTCAAGGAAACAAACCGTTTACAATCATACCATGAATCATGCGTTAAAAATTGATGCAATGAAACAGAGTGCACGAACAGTAGAGCTACTCTCATTTATTTAATACCTCAAGCTTAATACATTCATTGAAAGAAACAAACTGTACTCATTCAATCAATGAAACAAAAGTTATGCATTGATTCAATGAGTTGAGCCTCTCTCATTCATTCAATGTCTCATGCGTAACTTGTTCATTGTAAGAAACAACTGAAGTCCTTCATTCGTTGAATCAAACATTCATTCATTCAATTAATTCATACGTTATCAATCGATTCAAGCGAAACAAGCTGCACGAGATGTTTCAATGATTTGAGCTTTCTCATTCATTCAATGCCTTGAGCTTAACACACTCATTCAAGGAAACAAACCGTTTTCATTCATTCAATGAATCATGCATTAAAGATTGATGCAATGAAACAGACTGCACGAACAGTAGAGCTACTCTCATTTATTTAATGCCTCAAGCTTAATACATTCATTGAAAGAAACAAACTGTACTCATTCAATCAATGAAACAAAAGTTATGCATTGATTCAATGAGTTGAGCCTCTCTCATTCATTCAATGTCTCATGCTTAACTGTTCATTGTAAGAAACAGACTGAAGTCCTTCATTCGTTGAATCAAACTTCAATCATTCATTTATTCATACGTTATCAATCGATTCAGCGAAACAAGCTGCACGAGATGTTTCAATGATTTGAGCTTCTCTCATTCATTCAATGCCTTGAGCTTAACACACTCATTCAAGGAAACAACCCGTTTTCATTCATTCAATGAATCATGCATTAAAGATTCCTGCAATGAAACAGACTGCACGAGCAGTAGAGCTACTCCCATTTATTTAATGCCTCAAGCCAAATACATTCATTGAAGGAAACAAACTGATTTATTCAATCAATGAAACAAACGTTATTTATTGATTCAATGACTTGAGCCTCTCTCATTCATTCAATGTCTCATGCTTAACTCGTTCATTGTAAGAAACAAACTTCATTCGTTGAGCTACTCTCAGTTATGTAATGCTTCTCGCTTAATGCATTCACTGAAAGAAACAAAGTGCGTTCATTCAATCAATGAAACTAACGTTATTCATTGCTTCAATGAGATGAGCTTCTCTCATTCATTCAATGCCTCATGCTTAACTCATTCATTGTAAGAAACAAACTGCAGTCCTTCATTCGTTCAATCAAACTTCAATCATTCATTTAATTAATCAAACGTTATCCATTGATTCAATGAAACAAACTGCACGAGATGATTCAATGATTAGAGCTTCTCTCATTCATTCAATGTCTGAACTTAACACACTCATTCAAGAAAACAACCGTCTTCATTCATTCATGAAACATCCATTATAGATGGAAGCAATGAAATAGACTGCACGAACAGTAGAGCTACTCTCATTTATTTAATGCCTCAAGCTTAATACATTCATTGAAAGAAACAAACTGTACTCATTCAATCAATGAAACAAAAGTTATGCATTGATTCAATGAGTTGAGCCTCTCTCATTCATTCAATGTCTCATGCTTAACTCGTTCATTGTAAGAAACAAACTGCAGTCCTTCATTCGTTGAATCAAACCGCATTCATTCATTCAATTAATCATACGTTATCCATTGACTCAATCAAACAAACTGCACAAGTTGAATCAATGGTTTGAGCTTTTCTCATTAATTCAATGTCTCGAGCTTAACACACTCATTCAAGGAAACAAACCGTTTACAATCATTCCATGAATCATGCATTAAAAATTGATGCAATGAAACAGACTGCACGAACAGTAGAGCTACTCTCATTTATTTAATGCCTCAAGCTTAATACATTCATTGAAAGAAACAAACTGTACTCATTCAATCAATGAAACAAAAGTTATGCATTGATTCAATGAGTTGAGCCTCTCTCATTCATTCAATGTCTCATGCTTAACTCGTTCATTGTAAGAAACAAACTGTAGTGCTTCATTCGTTGAATCAAACCGCATTCATTCATTCAATTAATCATACGTTATCCATTGACTCAATCAAACAAACTGCACAAGTTGAATCAATGGTTTGAGCTTTTCTCATTAATTCAATGTCTCGAGCTTAACACACTCATTCAAGGAAACAAACCGTTTACAATCATACCATGAATCATGCGTTAAAAATTGATGCAATGAAACAGAGTGCACGAACAGTAGAGCTACTCTCATTTATTTAATACCTCAAGCTTAATACATTCATTGAAAGAAACAAACTGTACTCATTCAATCAATGAAACAAAAGTTATGCATTGATTCAATGAGTTGAGCCTCTCTCATTCATTCAATGTCTCATGCGTAACTTGTTCATTGTAATAAACAGACTGAAGTCCTTCATTCGTTGAATCAAACTTCAATCATTCATTTATTCATACGTTATCAATCGATTCAGCGAAACAAGCTGCACGAGATGTTTCAATGATTTGAGCTTCTCTCATTCATTCAATGCCTTGAGCTTAACACACTCATTCAAGGAAACAACCCGTTTTCATTCATTCAATGAATCATGCATTAAAGATTCCTGCAATGAAACAGACTGCACGAGCAGTAGAGCTACTCCCATTTATTTAATGCCTCAAGCCAAATACATTCATTGAAGGAAACAAACTGAATTTATTCAATCAATGAAACAAACGTTATTTATTGATTCAATGACTTGAGCCTCTCTCATTCATTCAATGTCTCATGCTTAACTCGTTCATTGTAAGAAACAAACTTCATTCGTTGAGCTACTCTCAGTTATGTAATGCTTCTCGCTTAATGCATTCACTGAAAGAAACAAAGTGCGTTCATTCAATCAATGAAACTAACGTTATTCATTGCTTCAATGAGATGAGCTTCTCTCATTCATTCAATGCCTCATGCTTAACTCATTCATTGTAAGAAACAAACTGCAGTCCTTCATTCGTTCAATCAAACTTCAATCATTCATTTAATTAATCAAACGTTATCCATTGATTCAATGAACCAAACTGCACGAGATGATTCAATGATTAGAGCTTCTCTCATTCATTCAATGTCTGAACCTTAACACAGTCATTCAAGAAAACAAACCGTCTTCATTCATTTCATGAAACATCCATTATAGATGGAAGCAATGAAATAGACTGCACGAACAGTAGAGCTACTCTCATTTATTTAATGCCTCAAGCTTAATACATTCATTGAAAGAAACAAACTGTACTCATTCAATCAATGAAACAAAAGTTATGCATTGATTCAATGAGTTGAGCCTCTCTCATTCATTCAATGTCTCATGCTTAACTCGTTCATTGTAAGAAACAAACTGTAGTGCTTCATTCGTTGAATCAAACCGCATTCATTCATTCAATTAATCATACGTTATCCATTGACTCAATCAAACAAACTGCACAAGTTGAATCAATGGTTTGAGCTTTTCTCATTAATTCAATGTCTCGAGCTTAACACACTCATTCAAGGAAACAAACCGTTTACAATCATACCATGAATCATGCGTTAAAAATTGATGCAATGAAACAGAGTGCACGAACAGTAGAGCTACTCTCATTTATTTAATACCTCAAGCTTAATACATTCATTGAAAGAAACAAACTGTACTCATTCAATCAATGAAACAAAAGTTATGCATTGATTCAATGAGTTGAGCCTCTCTCATTCATTCAATGTCTCATGCGTAACTTGTTCATTGTAATAAACAAACTGAAGTCCTTCATTCGTTGAATCAAACTTCAATCATTCATTTATTCATACGTTATCAATCGATTCAGCGAAACAAGCTGCACGAGATGTTCAATGATTTGAGCTTCTCTCATTCATTCAATGCCTTGAGCTTAACACACTCATTCAAGGAAAACAACCGTTTTCATTCATTCAATGAATCATGCATTAAAGATTCTGCAATGAAACAGACTGCACGAGCAGTAGAGCTACTCCCATTTATTTAATGCCTCAAGCCAAATACATTCATTGAAAGAAACAAACTGAATTTATTCAATCAATGAAACAAACGTTATTTATTGATTCAATGAGTTGAGCCTCTCTCATTCATTCAATGTCTCATGCTTAACTCGTTCATTGTAAGAAACAAACTGTAGTGCTTCATTCGTTGAATCAAACCGCATTCATTCATTCAATTAATCATACGTTATCCATTGACTCAATCAAACAAACTGCACAAGTTGAATCAATGGTTTGAGCTTTTCTCATTAATTCAATGTCTCGAGCTTAACACACTCATTCAAGGAAACAAACCGTTTACAATCATACCATGAATCATGCGTTAAAAATTGATGCAATGAAACAGAGTGCACGAACAGTAGAGCTACTCTCATTTATTTAATACCTCAAGCTTAATACATTCATTGAAAGAAACAAACTGTACTCATTCAATCAATGAAACAAAAGTTATGCATTGATTCAATGAGTTGAGCCTCTCTCATTCATTCAATGTCTCATGCGTAACTTGTTCATTGTAATAAACAGACTGAAGTCCTTCATTCGTTGAATCAAACTTCAATCATTCATTTATTCATACGTTATCAATCGATTCAGCGAAACAAGCTGCACGAGATGTTTCAATGATTTGAGCTTCTCTCATTCATTCAATGCCTTGAGCTTAACACACTCATTCAAGGAAACAACCCGTTTTCATTCATTCAATGAATCATGCATTAAAGATTCCTGCAATGAAACAGACTGCACGAGCAGTAGAGCTACTCCCATTTATTTAATGCCTCAAGCCAAATACATTCATTGAAGGAAACAAACTGAATTTATTCAATCAATGAAACAAACGTTATTTATTGATTCAATGACTTGAGCCTCTCTCATTCATTCAATGTCTCATGCTTAACTCGTTCATTGTAAGAAACAAACTTCATTCGTTGAGCTACTCTCAGTTATGTAATGCTTCTCGCTTAATGCATTCACTGAAAGAAACAAAGTGCGTTCATTCAATCAATGAAACTAACGTTATTCATTGCTTCAATGAGATGAGCTTCTCTCATTCATTCAATGCCTCATGCTTAACTCATTCATTGTAAGAAACAAACTGCAGTCCTTCATTCGTTCAATCAAACTTCAATCATTCATTTAATTAATCAAACGTTATCCATTGATTCAATGAACCAAACTGCACGAGATGATTCAATGATTAGAGCTTCTCTCATTCATTCAATGTCTGAACCTTAACACAGTCATTCAAGAAAACAAACCGTCTTCATTCATTTCATGAAACATCCATTATAGATGGAAGCAATGAAATAGACTGCACGAACAGTAGAGCTACTCTCATTTATTTAATGCCTCAAGCTTAATACATTCATTGAAAGAAACAAACTGTACTCATTCAATCAATGAAACAAAAGTTATGCATTGATTCAATGAGTTGAGCCTCTCTCATTCATTCAATGTCTCATGCTTAACTCGTTCATTGTAAGAAACAAACTGTAGTGCTTCATTCGTTGAATCAAACCGCATTCATTCATTCAATTAATCATACGTTATCCATTGACTCAATCAAACAAACTGCACAAGTTGAATCAATGGTTTGAGCTTTTCTCATTAATTCAATGTCTCGAGCTTAACACACTCATTCAAGGAAACAAACCGTTTACAATCATACCATGAATCATGCGTTAAAAATTGATGCAATGAAACAGAGTGCACGAACAGTAGAGCTACTCTCATTTATTTAATACCTCAAGCTTAATACATTCATTGAAAGAAACAAACTGTACTCATTCAATCAATGAAACAAAAGTTATGCATTGATTCAATGAGTTGAGCCTCTCTCATTCATTCAATGTCTCATGCGTAACTTGTTCATTGTAATAAACAGACTGAAGTCCTTCATTCGTTGAATCAAACTTCAATCATTCATTTATTCATACGTTATCAATCGATTCAGCGAAACAAGCTGCACGAGATGTTTCAATGATTTGAGCTTCTCTCATTCATTCAATGCCTTGAGCTTAACACACTCATTCAAGGAAACAACCCGTTTTCATTCATTCAATGAATCATGCATTAAAGATTCCTGCAATGAAACAGACTGCACGAGCAGTAGAGCTACTCCCATTTATTTAATGCCTCAAGCCAAATACATTCATTGAAGGAAACAAACTGAATTTATTCAATCAATGAAACAAACGTTATTTATTGATTCAATGACTTGAGCCTCTCTCATTCATTCAATGTCTCATGCTTAACTCGTTCATTGTAAGAAACAAACTTCATTCGTTGAGCTACTCTCAGTTATGTAATGCTTCTCGCTTAATGCATTCACTGAAAGAAACAAAGTGCGTTCATTCAATCAATGAAACTAACGTTATTCATTGCTTCAATGAGATGAGCTTCTCTCATTCATTCAATGCCTCATGCTTAACTCATTCATTGTAAGAAACAAACTGCAGTCCTTCATTCGTTCAATCAAACTTCAATCATTCATTTAATTAATCAAACGTTATCCATTGATTCAATGAACCAAACTGCACGAGATGATTCAATGATTAGAGCTTCTCTCATTCATTCAATGTCTGAACCTTAACACAGTCATTCAAGAAAACAAACCGTCTTCATTCATTTCATGAAACATCCATTATAGATGGAAGCAATGAAATAGACTGCACGAACAGTAGAGCTACTCTCATTTATTTAATGCCTCAAGCTTAATACATTCATTGAAAGAAACAAACTGTACTCATTCAATCAATGAAACAAAAGTTATGCATTGATTCAATGAGTTGAGCCTCTCTCATTCATTCAATGTCTCATGCTTAACTCGTTCATTGTAAGAAACAAACTGTAGTGCTTCATTCGTTGAATCAAACCGCATTCATTCATTCAATTAATCATACGTTATCCATTGACTCAATCAAACAAACTGCACAAGTTGAATCAATGGTTTGAGCTTTTCTCATTAATTCAATGTCTCGAGCTTAACACACTCATTCAAGGAAACAAACCGTTTACAATCATACCATGAATCATGCGTTAAAAATTGATGCAATGAAACAGAGTGCACGAACAGTAGAGCTACTCTCATTTATTTAATACCTCAAGCTTAATACATTCATTGAAAGAAACAAACTGTACTCATTCAATCAATGAAACAAAAGTTATGCATTGATTCAATGAGTTGAGCCTCTCTCATTCATTCAATGTCTCATGCGTAACTTGTTCATTGTAATAAACAGACTGAAGTCCTTCATTCGTTGAATCAAACTTCAATCATTCATTTATTCATACGTTATCAATCGATTCAGCGAAACAAGCTGCACGAGATGTTTCAATGATTTGAGCTTCTCTCATTCATTCAATGCCTTGAGCTTAACACACTCATTCAAGGAAACAACCCGTTTTCATTCATTCAATGAATCATGCATTAAAGATTCCTGCAATGAAACAGACTGCACGAGCAGTAGAGCTACTCCCATTTATTTAATGCCTCAAGCCAAATACATTCATTGAAGGAAACAAACTGAATTTATTCAATCAATGAAACAAACGTTATTTATTGATTCAATGACTTGAGCCTCTCTCATTCATTCAATGTCTCATGCTTAACTCGTTCATTGTAAGAAACAAACTTCATTCGTTGAGCTACTCTCAGTTATGTAATGCTTCTCGCTTAATGCATTCACTGAAAGAAACAAAGTGCGTTCATTCAATCAATGAAACTAATGTTATTCATTGCTTCAATGAGATGAGCTTCTCTCATTCATTCAATGCCTCATGCTTAACTCATTCATTGTAAGAAACAAACTGCAGTCCTTCATTCGTTCAATCAAACTTAAATCATTCATTTAATTAATCAAACGTTATCCATTGATTCAATGAACCAAACTGCACGAGATGATTCAATGATTAGAGCTTCTCTCATTCATTCAATGTCTGAACCTTAACACAGTCATTCAAGAAAACAAAACGTCTTCATTCATTTCATGAAACATCCATTATAGATGGAAGCAATGAAATAGACTGCACGAACAGTAGAGCTACTCTCATTTATTTAATGTCTCAAGCTTAATACATTCATTGAAAGAAACAAACTGTACTCATTCAATCAATGAAACAAAAGTTATGCATTGATTCAATGAGTTGAGCCTCTCTCATTCATTCAATGTCTCATGCTTAACTCGTTCATTGTAAGAAACAAACTGTAGTGCTTCATTCGTTGAATCAAACCGCATTCATTCATTCAATTAATCATACGTTATCCATTGACTCAATCAAACAAACTGCACAAGTTGAATCAATGGTTTGAGCTTTTCTCATTAATTCAATGTCTCGAGCTTAACACACTCATTCAAGGAAACAAACCGTTTACAATCATACCATGAATCATGCGTTAAAAATTGATGCAATGAAACAGAGTGCACGAACAGTAGAGCTACTCTCATTTATTTAATACCTCAAGCTTAATACATTCATTGAAAGAAACAAACTGTACTCATTCAATCAATGAAACAAAAGTTATGCATTGATTCAATGAGTTGAGCCTCTCTCATTCATTCAATGTCTCATGCGTAACTTGTTCATTGTAATAAACAGACTGAAGTCCTTCATTCGTTGAATCAAACTTCAATCATTCATTTATTCATACGTTATCAATCGATTCAGCGAAACAAGCTGCACGAGATGTTTCAATGATTTGAGCTTCTCTCATTCATTCAATGCCTTGAGCTTAACACACTCATTCAAGGAAACAACCCGTTTTCATTCATTCAATGAATCATGCATTAAAGATTCCTGCAATGAAACAGACTGCACGAGCAGTAGAGCTACTCCCATTTATTTAATGCCTCAAGCCAAATACATTCATTGAAGGAAACAAACTGAATTTATTCAATCAATGAAACAAACGTTATTTATTGATTCAATGACTTGAGCCTCTCTCATTCATTCAATGTCTCATGCTTAACTCGTTCATTGTAAGAAACAAACTTCATTCGTTGAGCTACTCTCAGTTATGTAATGCTTCTCGCTTAATGCATTCACTGAAAGAAACAAAGTGCGTTCATTCAATCAATGAAACTAACGTTATTCATTGCTTCAATGAGATGAGCTTCTCTCATTCATTCAATGCCTCATGCTTAACTCATTCATTGTAAGAAACAAACTGCAGTCCTTCATTCGTTCAATCAAACTTCAATCATTCATTTAATTAATCAAACGTTATCCATTGATTCAATGAACCAAACTGCACGAGATGATTCAATGATTAGAGCTTCTCTCATTCATTCAATGTCTGAACCTTAACACAGTCATTCAAGAAAACAAACCGTCTTCATTCATTTCATGAAACATCCATTATAGATGGAAGCAATGAAATAGACTGCACGAACAGTAGAGCTACTCTCATTTATTTAATGCCTCAAGCTTAATACATTCATTGAAAGAAACAAACTGTACTCATTCAATCAATGAAACAAAAGTTATGCATTGATTCAATGAGTTGAGCCTCTCTCATTCATTCAATGTCTCATGCTTAACTCGTTCATTGTAAGAAACAAACTGTAGTGCTTCATTCGTTGAATCAAACCGCATTCATTCATTCAATTAATCATACGTTATCCATTGACTCAATCAAACAAACTGCACAAGTTGAATCAATGGTTTGAGCTTTTCTCATTAATTCAATGTCTCGAGCTTAACACACTCATTCAAGGAAACAAACCGTTTACAATCATACCATGAATCATGCGTTAAAAATTGATGCAATGAAACAGAGTGCACGAACAGTAGAGCTACTCTCATTTATTTAATACCTCAAGCTTAATACATTCATTGAAAGAAACAAACTGTACTCATTCAATCAATGAAACAAAAGTTATGCATTGATTCAATGAGTTGAGCCTCTCTCATTCATTCAATGTCTCATGCGTAACTTGTTCATTGTAATAAACAGACTGAAGTCCTTCATTCGTTGAATCAAACTTCAATCATTCATTTATTCATACGTTATCAATCGATTCAGCGAAACAAGCTGCACGAGATGTTTCAATGATTTGAGCTTCTCTCATTCATTCAATGCCTTGAGCTTAACACACTCATTCAAGGAAACAAACCGTTTTCATTCATTCAATGAATCATGCATTAAAGATTCCTGCAATGAAACAGACTGCACGAGCAGTAGAGCTACTCCCATTTATTTAATGCCTCAAGCCAAATACATTCATTGAAGGAAACAAACTGAATTTATTCAATCAATGAAACAAACGTTATTTATTGATTCAATGACTTGAGCCTCTCTCATTCATTCAATGTCTCATGCTTAACTCGTTCATTGTAAGAAACAAACTTCATTCGTTGAGCTACTCTCAGTTATGTAATGCTTCTCGCTTAATGCATTCACTGAAAGAAACAAAGTGCGTTCATTCAATCAATGAAACTAACGTTATTCATTGCTTCAATGAGATGAGCTTCTCTCATTCATTCAATGCCTCATGTTAACTCATTCATTGTAAGAAACAAACTGCAGTCCTTCATTCGTTCAATCAAACTTCAATCATTCATTTAATTAATCAAACGTTATCCATTGATTCAATGAACCAAACTGCACGAGATGATTCAATGATTAGAGCTTCTCTCATTCATTCAATGTCTGAACCTTAACACAGTCATTCAAGAAAACAAACCGTCTTCATTCATTTCATGAAACATCCATTATAGATGGAAGCAATGAAATAGACTGCACGAACAGTAGAGCTACTCTCATTTATTTAATGCCTCAAGCTTAATACATTCATTGAAAGAAACAAACTGTACTCATTCAATCAATGAAACAAAAGTTATGCATTGATTCAATGAGTTGAGCCTCTCTCATTCATTCAATGTCTCATGCTTAACTCGTTCATTGTAAGAAACAAACTGTAGTGCTTCATTCGTTGAATCAAACCGCATTCATTCATTCAATTAATCATACGTTATCCATTGACTCAATCAAACAAACTGCACAAGTTGAATCAATGGTTTGAGCTTTTCTCATTAATTCAATGTCTCGAGCTTAACACACTCATTCAAGGAAACAAACCGTTTACAATCATACCATGAATCATGCGTTAAAATTGATGCAATGAAACAGAGTGCACGAACAGTAGAGCTACTCTCATTTATTTAATACCTCAAGCTTAATACATTCATTGAAAGAAACAAACTGTACTCATTCAATCAATGAAACAAAAGTTATGCATTGATTCAATGAGTTGAGCCTCTCTCATTCATTCAATGTCTCATGCGTAACTTGTTCATTGTAATAAACAGACTGAAGTCCTTCATTCGTTGAATCAAACTTCAATCATTCATTTATTCATACGTTATCAATCGATTCAGCGAAACAAGCTGCACGAGATGTTTCAATGATTTGAGCTTCTCTCATTCATTCAATGCCTTGAGCTTAACACACTCATTCAAGGAAACAACCCGTTTTCATTCATTCAATGAATCATGCATTAAAGATTCCTGCAATGAAACAGACTGCACGAGCAGTAGAGCTACTCCCATTTATTTAATGCCTCAAGCCAAATACATTCATTGAAGGAAACAAACTGAATTTATTCAATCAATGAAACAAACGTTATTTATTGATTCAATGACTTGAGCCTCTCTCATTCATTCAATGTCTCATGCTTAACTCGTTCATTGTAAGAAACAAACTTCATTCGTTGAGCTACTCTCAGTTATGTAATGCTTCTCGCTTAATGCATTCACTGAAAGAAACAAAGTGCGTTCATTCAATCAATGAAACTAACGTTATTCATTGCTTCAATGAGATGAGCTTCTCTCATTCATTCAATGCCTCATGCTTAACTCATTCATTGTAAGAAACAAACTGCAGTCCTTCATTCGTTCAATCAAACTTCATTCATTTAATTAATCAAACGTTATCCATTAATTCAATGAACCAAACTGCACGAGATGATTCAATGATTAGAGCTTCTCTCATTCATTCAATGTCTGAACCTTAACACAGTCATTCAAGAAAACAAACCGTCTTCATTCATTTCATGAAACATCCATTATAGATGGAAGCAATGAAATAGACTGCACGAACAGTAGAGCTACTCTCATTTATTTAATGCCTCAAGCTTAATACATTCATTGAAAGAAACAAACTGTACTCATTCAATCAATGAAACAAAAGTTATGCATTGATTCAATGAGTTGAGCCTCTCTCATTCATTCAATGTCTCATGCTTAACTCGTTCATTGTAAGAAACAAACTGTAGTGCTTCATTCGTTGAATCAAACCGCATTCATTCATTCAATTAATCATACGTTATCCATTGACTCAATCAAACAAACTGCACAAGTTGAATCAATGGTTTGAGCTTTTCTCATTAATTCAATGTCTCGAGCTTAACACACTCATTCAAGGAAACAAACCGTTTACAATCATACCATGAATCATGCGTTAAAAATTGATGCAATGAAACAGAGTGCACGAACAGTAGAGCTACTCTCATTTATTTAATACCTCAAGCTTAATACATTCATTGAAAGAAACAAACTGTACTCATTCAATCAATGAAACAAAAGTTATGCATTGATTCAATGAGTTGAGCCTCTCTCATTCATTCAATGTCTCATGCGTAACTTGTTCATTGTAATAAACAGACTGAAGTCCTTCATTCGTTGAATCAAACTTCAATCATTCATTTATTCATACGTTATCAATCGATTCAGCGAAACAAGCTGCACGAGATGTTTCAATGATTTGAGCTTCTCTCATTCATTCAATGCCTTGAGCTTAACACACTCATTCAAGGAAACAACCCGTTTTCATTCATTCAATGAATCATGCATTAAAGATTCCTGCAATGAAACAGACTGCACGAGCAGTAGAGCTACTCCCATTTATTTAATGCCTCAAGCCAAATACATTCATTGAAGGAAACAAACTGAATTTATTCAATCAATGAAACAAACGTTATTTATTGATTCAATGACTTGAGCCTCTCTCATTCATTCAATGTCTCATGCTTAACTCGTTCATTGTAAGAAACAAACTTCATTCGTTGAGCTACTCTCAGTTATGTAATGCTTCTCGCTTAATGCATTCACTGAAAGAAACAAAGTGCGTTCATTCAATCAATGAAACTAACGTTATTCATTGCTTCAATGAGATGAGCTTTCTCATTCATTCAATGCCTCATGCTTAACTCATTCATTGTAAGAAACAAACTGCAGTCCTTCATTCGTTCAATCAAACTTCAATCATTCATTTAATTAATCAAACGTTATCCATTGATTCAATGAACCAAACTGCACGAGATGATTCAATGATTAGAGCTTCTCTCATTCATTCAATGTCTGAACCTTAACACAGTCATTCAAGAAAACAAACCGTCTTCATTCATTTCATGAAACATCCATTATAGATGGAAGCAATGAAATAGACTGCACGAACAGTAGAGCTACTCTCATTTATTTAATGCCTCAAGCTTAATACATTCATTGAAAGAAACAAACTGTACTCATTCAATCAATGAAACAAAAGTTATGCATTGATTCAATGAGTTGAGCCTCTCTCATTCATTCAATGTCTCATGCTTAACTCGTTCATTGTAAGAAACAAACTGTAGTGCTTCATTCGTTGAATCAAACCGCATTCATTCATTCAATTAATCATACGTTATCCATTGACTCAATCAAACAAACTGCACAAGTTGAATCAATGGTTTGAGCTTTTCTCATTAATTCAATGTCTCGAGCTTAACACACTCATTCAAGGAAACAAACCGTTTACAATCATACCATGAATCATGCGTTAAAAATTGATGCAATGAAACAGAGTGCACGAACAGTAGAGCTACTCTCATTTATTTAATACCTCAAGCTTAATACATTCATTGAAAGAAACAAACTGTACTCATTCAATCAATGAAACAAAAGTTATGCATTGATTCAATGAGTTGAGCCTCTCTCATTCATTCAATGTCTCATGCGTAACTTGTTCATTGTAATAAACAGACTGAAGTCCTTCATTCGTTGAATCAAACTTCAATCATTCATTTATTCATACGTTATCAATCGATTCAGCGAAACAAGCTGCACGAGATGTTTCAATGATTTGAGCTTCTCTCATTCATTCAATGCCTTGAGCTTAACACACTCATTCAAGGAAACAACCCGTTTTCATTCATTCAATGAATCATGCATTAAAGATTCCTGCAATGAAACAGACTGCACGAGCAGTAGAGCTACTCCCATTTATTTAATGCCTCAAGCCAAATACATTCATTGAAGGAAACAAACTGAATTTATTCAATCAATGAAACAAACGTTATTTATTGATTCAATGACTTGAGCCTCTCTCATTCATTCAATGTCTCATGCTTAACTCGTTCATTGTAAGAAACAAACTTCATTCGTTGAGCTACTCTCAGTTATGTAATGCTTCTCGCTTAATGCATTCACTGAAAGAAACAAAGTGCGTTCATTCAATCAATGAAACTAACGTTATTCATTGCTTCAATGAGATGAGCTTCTCTCATTCATTCAATGCCTCATGCTTAACTCATTCATTGTAAGAAACAAACTGCAGTCCTTCATTCGTTCAATCAAACTTCAATCATTCATTTAATTAATCAAACGTTATCCATTGATTCAATGAACCAAACTGCACGAGATGATTCAATGATTAGAGCTTCTCTCATTCATTCAATGTCTGAACCTTAACACAGTCATTCAAGAAAACAAACCGTCTTCATTCATTTCATGAAACATCCATTATAGATGGAAGCAATGAAATAGACTGCACGAACAGTAGAGCTACTCTCATTTATTTAATGCCTCAAGCTTAATACATTCATTGAAAGAAACAAACTGTACTCATTCAATCAATGAAACAAAAGTTATGCATTGATTCAATGAGTTGAGCCTCTCTCATTCATTCAATGTCTCATGCTTAACTCGTTCATTGTAAGAAACAAACTGTAGTGCTTCATTCGTTGAATCAAACCGCATTCATTCATTCAATTAATCATACGTTATCCATTGACTCAATCAAACAAACTGCACAAGTTGAATCAATGGTTTGAGCTTTTCTCATTAATTCAATGTCTCGAGCTTAACACACTCATTCAAGGAAACAAACCGTTTACAATCATACCATGAATCATGCGTTAAAAATTGATGCAATGAAACAGAGTGCACGAACAGTAGAGCTACTCTCATTTATTTAATACCTCAAGCTTAATACATTCATTGAAAGAAACAAACTGTACTCATTCAATCAATGAAACAAAAGTTATGCATTGATTCAATGAGTTGAGCCTCTCTCATTCATTCAATGTCTCATGCGTAACTTGTTCATTGTAATAAACAGACTGAAGTCCTTCATTCGTTGAATCAAACTTCAATCATTCATTTATTCATACGTTATCAATCGATTCAGCGAAACAAGCTGCACGAGATGTTTCAATGATTTGAGCTTCTCTCATTCATTCAATGCCTTGAGCTTAACACACTCATTCAAGGAAACAACCCGTTTTCATTCATTCAATGAATCATGCATTAAAGATTCCTGCAATGAAACAGACTGCACGAGCAGTAGAGCTACTCCCATTTATTTAATGCCTCAAGCCAAATACATTCATTGAAGGAAACAAACTGAATTTATTCAATCAATGAAACAAACGTTATTTATTGATTCAATGACTTGAGCCTCTCTCATTCATTCAATGTCTCATGCTTAACTCGTTCATTGTAAGAAACAAACTTCATTCGTTGAGCTACTCTCAGTTATGTAATGCTTCTCGCTTAATGCATTCACTGAAAGAAACAAAGTGCGTTCATTCAATCAATGAAACTAACGTTATTCATTGCTTCAGATGAGCTTCTCTCATTCATTCAATGCCTCATGCTTAACTCATTCATTGTAAGAAACAAACTGCAGTCCTTCATTCGTTCAATCAAACTTCAATCATTCATTTAATTAATCAAACGTTATCCATTGATTCAATGAACCAAACTGCACGAGATGATTCAATGATTAGAGCTTCTCTCATTCATTCAATGTCTGAACCTTAACACAGTCATTCAAGAAAACAAACCGTCTTCATTCATTTCATGAAACATCCATTATAGATGGAAGCAATGAAATAGACTGCACGAACAGTAGAGCTACTCTCATTTATTTAATGCCTCAAGCTTAATACATTCATTGAAAGAAACAAACTGTACTCATTCAATCAATGAAACAAAAGTTATGCATTGATTCAATGAGTTGAGCCTCTCTCATTCATTCAATGTCTCATGCTTAACTCGTTCATTGTAAGAAACAAACTGTAGTGCTTCATTCGTTGAATCAAACCGCATTCATTCATTCAATTAATCATACGTTATCCATTGACTCAATCAAACAAACTGCACAAGTTGAATCAATGGTTTGAGCTTTTCTCATTAATTCAATGTCTCGAGCTTAACACACTCATTCAAGGAAACAAACCGTTTACAATCATACCATGAATCATGCGTTAAAAATTGATGCAATGAAACAGAGTGCACGAACAGTAGAGCTACTCTCATTTATTTAATACCTCAAGCTTAATACATTCATTGAAAGAAACAAACTGTACTCATTCAATCAATGAAACAAAAGTTATGCATTGATTCAATGAGTTGAGCCTCTCTCATTCATTCAATGTCTCATGCGTAACTTGTTCATTGTAATAAACAGACTGAAGTCCTTCATTCGTTGAATCAAACTTCAATCATTCATTTATTCATACGTTATCAATCGATTCAGCGAAACAAGCTGCACGAGATGTTTCAATGATTTGAGCTTCTCTCATTCATTCAATGCCTTGAGCTTAACACACTCATTCAAGGAAACAACCCGTTTTCATTCATTCAATGAATCATGCATTAAAGATTCCTGCAATGAAACAGACTGCACGAGCAGTAGAGCTACTCCCATTTATTTAATGCCTCAAGCCAAATACATTCATTGAAGGAAACAAACTGAATTTATTCAATCAATGAAACAAACGTTATTTATTGATTCAATGACTTGAGCCTCTCTCATTCATTCAATGTCTCATGCTTAACTCGTTCATTGTAAGAAACAAACTTCATTCGTTGAGCTACTCTCAGTTATGTAATGCTTCTCGCTTAATGCATTCACTGAAAGAAACAAAGTGCGTTCATTCAATCAATGAAACTAACGTTATTCATTGCTTCAATGAGATGAGCTTCTCTCATTCATTCAATGCCTCATGCTTAACTCATTCATTGTAAGAAACAAACTGCAGTCCTTCATTCGTTCAATCAAACTTCAATCATTCATTTAATTAATCAAACGTTATCCATTGATTCAATGAACCAAACTGCACGAGATGATTCAATGATTAGAGCTTCTCTCATTCATTCAATGTCTGAACCTTAACACAGTCATTCAAGAAAACAAACCGTCTTCATTCATTTCATGAAACATCCATTATAGATGGAAGCAATGAAATAGACTGCACGAACAGTAGAGCTACTCTCATTTATTTAATGCCTCAAGCTTAATACATTCATTGAAAGAAACAAACTGTACTCATTCAATCAATGAAACAAAAGTTATGCATTGATTCAATGAGTTGAGCCTCTCTCATTCATTCAATGTCTCATGCTTAACTCGTTCATTGTAAGAAACAAACTGTAGTGCTTCATTCGTTGAATCAAACCGCATTCATTCATTCAATTAATCATACGTTATCCATTGACTCAATCAAACAAACTGCACAAGTTGAATCAATGGTTTGAGCTTTTCTCATTAATTCAATGTCTCGAGCTTAACACACTCATTCAAGGAAACAAACCGTTTACAATCATACCATGAATCATGCGTTAAAAATTGATGCAATGAAACAGAGTGCACGAACAGTAGAGCTACTCTCATTTATTTAATACCTCAAGCTTAATACATTCATTGAAAGAAACAAACTGTACTCATTCAATCAATGAAACAAAAGTTATGCATTGATTCAATGAGTTGAGCCTCTCTCATTCATTCAATGTCTCATGCGTAACTTGTTCATTGTAATAAACAGACTGAAGTCCTTCATTCGTTGAATCAAACTTCAATCATTCATTTATTCATACGTTATCAATCGATTCAGCGAAACAAGCTGCACGAGATGTTTCAATGATTTGAGCTTCTCTCATTCATTCAATGCCTTGAGCTTAACACACTCATTCAAGGAAACAACCCGTTTTCATTCATTCAATGAATCATGCATTAAAGATTCCTGCAATGAAACAGACTGCACGAGCAGTAGAGCTACTCCCATTTATTTAATGCCTCAAGCCAAATACATTCATTGAAGGAAACAAACTGAATTTATTCAATCAATGAAACAAACGTTATTTATTGATTCAATGACTTGAGCCTCTCTCATTCATTCAATGTCTCATGCTTAACTCGTTCATTGTAAGAAACAAACTTCATTCGTTGAGCTACTCTCAGTTATGTAATGCTTCTCGCTTAATGCATTCACTGAAAGAAACAAAGTGCGTTCATTCAATCAATGAAACTAACGTTATTCATTGCTTCAATGAGATGAGCTTCTCTCATTCATTCAATGCCTCATGCTTAACTCATTCATTGTAAGAAACAAACTGCAGTCCTTCATTCGTTCAATCAAACTTCAATCATTCATTTAATTAATCAAACGTTATCCATTGATTCAATGAACCAAACTGCACGAGATGATTCAATGATTAGAGCTTCTCTCATTCATTCAATGTCTGAACCTTAACACAGTCATTCAAGAAAACAAACCGTCTTCATTCATTTCATGAAACATCCATTATAGATGGAAGCAATGAAATAGACTGCACGAACAGTAGAGCTACTCTCATTTATTTAATGCCTCAAGCTTAATACATTCATTGAAAGAAACAAACTGTACTCATTCAATCAATGAAACAAAAGTTATGCATTGATTCAATGAGTTGAGCCTCTCTCATTCATTCAATGTCTCATGCTTAACTCGTTCATTGTAAGAAACAAACTGTAGTGCTTCATTCGTTGAATCAAACCGCATTCATTCATTCAATTAATCATACGTTATCCATTGACTCAATCAAACAAACTGCACAAGTTGAATCAATGGTTTGAGCTTTTCTCATTAATTCAATGTCTCGAGCTTAACACACTCATTCAAGGAAACAAACCGTTTACAATCATACCATGAATCATGCGTTAAAAATTGATGCAATGAAACAGAGTGCACGAACAGTAGAGCTACTCTCATTTATTTAATACCTCAAGCTTAATACATTCATTGAAAGAAACAAACTGTACTCATTCAATCAATGAAACAAAAGTTATGCATTGATTCAATGAGTTGAGCCTCTCTCATTCATTCAATGTCTCATGCGTAACTTGTTCATTGTAATAAACAAACTGAAGTCCTTCATTCGTTGAATCAAACTTCATTCATTCAATTATTCATACGTTATCCATTGATTCAATGAAAAAACTGCACGAGTTGTTTCAATGATTTGAGCTTTTCTCATTCATTCAATGTCTTGAGCTTAACACACATCATTCAAGGAAACAACCGTTACAATCATTCATGAATCGTTTAAGAATTGATGCAATGAAACAGATTCAAGAACAAACAGAATCATTCGTTAAACAATTGATGCAATGAAACAGACTGCACGAACAGTAGAGCTACTCTCATTTATTTAATGCCTCAAGCTTAATACATTCATTGAAAGAAACAAACTGTATCATTCAATCAATGAAACAAAAGTTATGCATTGATTCAATGAGTTGAGCCTCTCTCATTCATTCAATGTCTCATGCTTAACTCGTTCATTGTAAGAAACAAACTGTAGTGCTTCATTCGTTGAATCAAAATTATTCATTCATTAATCATACGTTATCCATTGATTCAATCAAAAAACTGCACAAGTTGAATCAATGGTTCGAGCTTTTCTCATTCATTCAATGTCTCGAGCTTAACACACTCATTCAAGGAAACAAACCGTTTACAATCATACCATGAATCATGCGTTAAAAATTGATGCAATGAAACAGAGTGCACGAACAGTAGAGCTACTCTCATTTATTTAATACCTCAAGCTTAATACATTCATTGAAAGAAACAAACTGTACTCATTCAATCAATGAAACAAAAGTTATGCATTGATTCAATGAGTTGAGCCTCTCTCATTCATTCAATGTCTCATGCGTAACTTGTTCATTGTAATAAACAGACTGAAGTCCTTCATTCGTTGAATCAAACTTCAATCATTCATTTATTCATACGTTATCAATCGATTCAGCGAAACAAGCTGCACGAGATGTTTCAATGATTTGAGCTTCTCTCATTCATTCAATGCCTTGAGCTTAACACACTCATTCAAGGAAACAACCCGTTTTCATTCATTCAATGAATCATGCATTAAAGATTCCTGCAATGAAACAGACTGCACGAGCAGTAGAGCTACTCCCATTTATTTAATGCCTCAAGCCAAATACATTCATTGAAGGAAACAAACTGAATTTATTCAATCAATGAAACAAACGTTATTTATTGATTCAATGACTTGAGCCTCTCTCATTCATTCAATGTCTCATGCTTAACTCGTTCATTGTAAGAAACAAACTTCATTCGTTGAGCTACTCTCAGTTATGTAATGCTTCTCGCTTAATGCATTCACTGAAAGAAACAAAGTGCGTTCATTCAATCAATGAAACTAACGTTATTCATTGATTGAATGAGATGAGCTTCTCTCATTCATTCAATGCCTCATGCTTAACTCATTCATTGTAAGAAACAAACTGCAGTCCTTCATTCGTTCAATCAAACTTCAATCATTCATTTAATTAATCAAACGTTATCCATTGATTCAATGAACCAAACTGCACGAGATGATTCAATGATTAGAGCTTCTCTCATTCATTCAATGTCTGAACCTTAACACAGTCATTCAAGAAAACAAACCGTCTTCATTCATTTCATGAAACATCCATTATAGATGGAAGCAATGAAATAGACTGCACGAACAGTAGAGCTACTCTCATTTATTTAATGCCTCAAGCTTAATACATTCATTGAAAGAAACAAACTGTACTCATTCAATCAATGAAAAAAAAGTTATGCATTGATTCAATGAGTTGAGCCTCTCTCATTCATTCAATGTCTCATGCTTAACTCGTTCATTGTAAGAAACAAACTGTAGTGCTTCATTCGTTGAATCAAACCGCATTCATTCATTCAATTAATCATACGTTATCCATTGACTCAATCAAACAAACTGCACAAGTTGAATCAATGGTTTGAGCTTTTCTCATTAATTCAATGTCTCGAGCTTAACACACTCATTCAAGGAAACAAACCGTTTACAATCATACCATGAATCATGCGTTAAAAATTGATGCAATGAAACAGAGTGCACGAACAGTAGAGCTACTCTCATTTATTTAATACCTCAAGCTTAATACATTCATTGAAAGAAACAAACTGTACTCATTCAATCAATGAAACAAAAGTTATGCATTGATTCAATGAGTTGAGCCTCTCTCATTCATTCAATGTCTCATGCGTAACTTGTTCATTGTAATAAACAGACTGAAGTCCTTCATTCGTTGAATCAAACTTCAATCATTCATTTATTCATACGTTATCAATCGATTCAGCGAAACAAGCTGCACGAGATGTTTCAATGATTTGAGCTTCTCTCATTCATTCAATGCCTTGAGCTTAACACACTCATTCAAGGAAACAACCCGTTTTCATTCATTCAATGAATCATGCATTAAAGATTCCTGCAATGAAACAGACTGCACGAGCAGTAGAGCTACTCCCATTTATTTAATGCCTCAAGCCAAATACATTCATTGAAGGAAACAAACTGAATTTATTCAATCAATGAAACAAACGTTATTTATTGATTCAATGACTTGAGCCTCTCTCATTCATTCAATGTCTCATGCTTAACTCGTTCATTGTAAGAAACAAACTTCATTCGTTGAGCTACTCTCAGTTATGTAATGCTTCTCGCTTAATGCATTCACTGAAAGAAACAAAGTGCGTTCATTCAATCAATGAAACTAACGTTATTCATTGCTTCAATGAGATGAGCTTCTCTCATTCATTCAATGCCTCATGCTTAACTCATTCATTGTAAGAAACAAACTGCAGTCCTTCATTCGTTCAATCAAACTTCAATCATTCATTTAATTAATCAAACGTTATCCATTGATTCAATGAACCAAACTGCACGAGATGATTCAATGATTAGAGCTTCTCTCATTCATTCAATGTCTGAACCTTAACACAGTCATTCAAGAAAACAAACCGTCTTCATTCATTTCATGAAACATCCATTATAGATGGAAGCAATGAAATAGACTGCACGAACAGTAGAGCTACTCTCATTTATTTAATGCCTCAAGCTTAATACATTCATTGAAAGAAACAAACTGTACTCATTCAATCAATGAAACAAAAGTTATGCATTGATTCAATGAGTTGAGCCTCTCTCATTCATTCAATGTCTCATGCTTAACTCGTTCATTGTAAGAAACAAACTGTAGTGCTTCATTCGTTGAATCAAACCGCATTCATTCATTCAATTAATCATACGTTATCCATTGACTCAATCAAACAAACTGCACAAGTTGAATCAATGGTTTGAGCTTTTCTCATTAATTCAATGTCTCGAGCTTAAACACTCATTCAAGGAAACAAACCGTTTACAATCATACCATGAATCATGCGTTAAAAATTGATGCAATGAAACAGAGTGCACGAACAGTAGAGCTACTCTCATTTATTTAATACCTCAAGCTTAATACATTCATTGAAAGAAACAAACTGTACTCATTCAATCAATGAAACAAAAGTTATGCATTGATTCAATGAGTTGAGCCTCTCTCATTCATTCAATGTCTCATGCGTAACTTGTTCATTGTAATAAACAGACTGAAGTCCTTCATTCGTTGAATCAAACTTCAATCATTCATTTATTCATACGTTATCAATCGATTCAGCGAAACAAGCTGCACGAGATGTTTCAATGATTTGAGCTTCTCTCATTCATTCAATGCCTTGAGCTTAACACACTCATTCAAGGAAACAACCCGTTTTCATTCATTCAATGAATCATGCATTAAAGATTCCTGCAATGAAACAGACTGCACGAGCAGTAGAGCTACTCCCATTTATTTAATGCCTCAAGCCAAATACATTCATTGAAGGAAACAAACTGAATTTATTCAATCAATGAAACAAACGTTATTTATTGATTCAATGACTTGAGCCTCTCTCATTCATTCAATGTCTCATGCTTAACTCGTTCATTGTAAGAAAACAAACTTCATTCGTTGAGCTACTCTCAGTTATGTAATGCTTCTCGCTTAATGCATTCACTGAAAGAAACAAAGTGCGTTCATTCAATCAATGAAACTAACGTTATTCATTGCTTCAATGAGATGAGCTTCTCTCATTCATTCAATGCCTCATGCTTAACTCATTCATTGTAAGAAACAAACTGCAGTCCTTCATTCGTTCAATCAAACTTCAATCATTCATTTAATTAATCAAACGTTATCCATTGATTCAATGAACCAAACTGCACGAGATGATTCAATGATTAGAGCTTCTCTCATTCATTCAATGTCTGAACCTTAACACAGTCATTCAAGAAAACAAACCGTCTTCATTCATTTCATGAAACATCCATTATAGATGGAAGCAATGAAATAGACTGCACGAACAGTAGAGCTACTCTCATTTATTTAATGCCTCAAGCTTAATACATTCATTGAAAGAAACAAAACTGTACTCATTCAATCAATGAAACAAAAGTTATGCATTGATTCAATGAGTTGAGCCTCTCTCATTCATTCAATGTCTCATGCTTAACTCGTTCATTGTAAGAAACAAACTGTAGTGCTTCATTCGTTGAATCAAACGCATTCATTCATTCAATTAATCATACGTTATCCATTGACTCAATCAAACAAACTGCACAAGTTGAATCAATGGTTTGAGCTTTTCTCATTAATTCAATGTCTCGAGCTTAACACACTCATTCAAGGAAACAAACCGTTTACAATCATACCATGAATCATGCGTTAAAAATTGATGCAATGAAACAGAGTGCACGAACAGTAGAGCTACTCTCATTTATTTAATACCTCAAGCTTAATACATTCATTGAAGAAACAAACTGTACTCATTCAATCAATGAAACAAAAGTTATGCATTGATTCAATGAGTTGAGCCTCTCTCATTCATTCAATGTCTCATGCGTAACTTGTTCATTGTAATAAACAGACTGAAGTCCTTCATTCGTTGAATCAAACTTCAATCATTCATTTATTCATACGTTATCAATCGATTCAGCGAAACAAGCTGCACGAGATGTTTCAATGATTTGAGCTTCTCTCATTCATTCAATGCCTTGAGCTTAACACACTCATTCAAGGAAACAACCGTTTTCATTCATTCAATGAATCATGCATTAAAGATTCCTGCAATGAAACAGACTGCACGAGCAGTAGAGCTACTCCCATTTATTTAATGCCTCAAGCCAAATACATTCATTGAAGGAAACAAACTGAATTTATTCAATCAATGAAACAAACGTTATTTATTGATTCAATGACTTGAGCCTCTCTCATTCATTCAATGTCTCATGCTTAACTCGTTCATTGTAAGAAACAAACTTCATTCGTTGAGCTACTCTCAGTTATGTAATGCTTCTCGCTTAATGCATTCACTGAAAGAAACAAAGTGCGTTCATTCAATCAATGAAACTAACGTTATTCATTGCTTCAATGAGATGAGCTTCTCTCATTCATTCAATGCCTCATGCTTAACTCATTCATTGTAAGAAACAAACTGCAGTCCTTCATTCGTTCAATCAACTTCAATCATTCATTTAATTAATCAAACGTTATCCATTGATTCAATGAACCAAACTGCACGAGATGATGATTCAATGATTAGAGCTTCTCTCATTCATTCAATGTCTGAACCTTAACACAGTCATTCAAAAAACAAACCGTCTTCATTCATTTCATGAAACATCCATTATAGATGGAGCAATGAAATAGACTGCACGAACAGTAGAGCTACTCTCATTTATTTAATGCCTCAAGCTTAATACATTCATTGAAAGAAACAAACTGTACTCATTCAATCAATGAAACAAAAGTTATGCATTGATTCAATGAGTTGAGCCTCTCATTCATTCAATGTCTCATGCTTAACTCGTTCATTGTAAGAAACAAACTGTAGTGCTTCATTCGTTGAATCAAACCGCATTCATTCATTCAATTAATCATACGTTATCCATTGACTCAATCAAACAAACTGCACAGTTGAATCAATGGTTTGAGCTTTTCTCATTAATTCAATGTCTCGAGCTTAACACACTCATTCAAGGAAACAAACCGTTTACAATCATACCATGAATCATGCGTTAAAAATTGATGCAATGAAACAGAGTGCACGAACAGTAGAGCTACTCTCATTTATTTAATACCTCAAGCTTAATACATTCATTGAAAGAAACAAACTGTACTCATTCAATCAATGAAACAAAAGTTATGCATTGATTCAATGAGTTGAGCCTCTCTCATTCATTCAATGTCTCATGCGTAACTTGTTCATTGTAATAAACAGACTGAAGTCCTTCATTCGTTGAATCAAACTTCAATCATTCATTTATTCATACGTTATCAATCGATTCAGCGAAACAAGCTGCACGAGATGTTTCAATGATTTGAGCTTCTCTCATTCATTCAATGCCTTGAGCTTAACACACTCATTCAAGGAAACAAACCGTTTTCATTCATTCAATGAATCATGCATTAAAGATTCCTGCAATGAAACAGACTGCACGAGCAGTAGAGCTACTCCCATTTATTTAATGCCTCAAGCCAAATACATTCATTGAAGGAAACAAACTGAATTTATTCAATCAATGAAACAAACGTTATTTATTGATTCAATGAGTTGAGCCTCTCTCATTCATTCAATGTCTCATGCTTAACTCGTTCATTGTAAGAAACAAACTTCATTCGTTGAGCTACTCTCAGTTATGTAATGCTTCTCGCTTAATGCATTCACTGAAAGAAACAAAGTGCGTTCATTCAATCAATGAAACTAACGTTATTCATTGCTTCAATGAGATGAGCTTCTCTCATTCATTCAATGCCTCATGCTTAACTCATTCATTGTAAGAAACAAACTGCAGTCCTTCATTCGTTCAATCAAACTTAAATCATTCATTTAATTAATCAACGTTATCCATTGATTCAATGAACCAAACTGCACGAGATGATTCAATGATTAGAGCTTCTCTCATTCATTCAATGTCTGAACCTTAACACAGTCATTCAAGAAAACAAACCGTCTTCATTCATTTCATGAAACATCCATTATAGATGGAAGCAATGAAATAGACTGCACGAACAGTAGAGCTACTCTCATTTATTTAATGCCTCAAGCTTAATACATTCATTGAAAGAAACAAACTGTACTCATTCAATCAATGAAACAAAAGTTATGCATTGATTCAATGAGTTGAGCTCTCTCATTCATTCAATGCCTCATGCTTAACTCATTCATTGTAAGAAACAAACTGCAGTCTTCATTCGTTCAATCAAACTTCAATCATTCATTCAATTAATCAAACGTTATCCATTGATTCAATGAACAAACTGCACGAGATGATTCAATGATTAGAGCTTCTCTCATTCATTCAATGTCTGAACCTTAACACACTCATTAAAGAAAACAAACCGTCTTCATTCATTTCATGAAACATCATTATAGATGGAAGCAATGAAACAGACTGCACGAACAGTAGAGCTACTCTCATTTATTTAATGCCTCAAGCTTAATACATTCATTGAAAGAAACAAACTGTACTCATTCAATCAATGAAACAAAAGTTATGCATTGATTCAATGAGTTGAGCCTCTCTCATTCATTCAATGTCTCATGCTTAACTCGTTCATTGTAAGAACAAACTGTAGTGCTTCATTCGTTGAATCAAACCGCATTCATTCATTCAATTAATCATACGTTATCCATTGATTCAATCAAACAAACTGCACAAGTTGATTCAATGATTTGAGCTTCTCTCATTAATTCAATGTCTCGAGCTTAACACACTCATTCAAGGAAACAAACCGTTTACAATCATCCATGAATCATGCGTTAAAAATTGATGCAATGAAACAGAGTGCACGAACAGTAGAGCTACTCTCATTTATTTAATGCCTCAAGCTTAATACATTCATTGAAAGAAACAAACTGTACTCATTCAATCAATGAAACAAAAGTTATGCATTGATTCAATGAGTTGAGCCTCTCTCATTCATTCAATGTCTCATGCGTAACTTGTTCATTGTAATAAACAGACTGAAGTCCTTCATTCGTTGAATCAAACTTCAATCATTCATTTATTCATACGTTATCAATCGATTCAGCGAAACAAGCTGCACGAGATGTTTCAATGATTTGAGCTTCTCTCATTCATTCAATGCCTTGAGCTTAACACACTCATTCAAGGAAACAACCCGTTTTCATTCATTCAATGAATCATGCATTAAAGATTCCTGCAATGAAACAGACTGCACGAGCAGTAGAGCTACTCCCATTTATTTAATGCCTCAAGCCAAATACATTCATTGAAGGAAACAAACTGAATTTATTCAATCAATGAAACAAACGTTATTTATTGATTCAATGACTTGAGCCTCTCTCATTCATTCAATGTCTCATGCTTAACTCGTTCATTGTAAGAAACAACTTCATTCGTTGAGCTACTCTCAGTTATGTAATGCTTCTCGCTTAATGCATTCACTGAAAGAAACAAAGTGCGTTCATTCAATCAATGAAACTAACGTTATTCATTGCTTCAATGAGATGAGCTTCTCTCATTCATTCAATGCCTCATGCTTAACTCATTCATTGTAAGAAACAAACTGCAGTCCTTCATTCGTTCAATCAAACTTCAATCATTCATTTAATTAATCAAACGTTATCCATTGATTCAATGAACCAAACTGCACGAGATGATTCAATGATTAGAGCTTCTCTCATTCATTCAATGTCTGAACCTTAACACAGTCATTCAAGAAAACAAAACGTCTTCATTCATTTCATGAAACATCCATTATAGATGGAAGCAATGAAATAGACTGCACGAACAGTAGAGCTACTCTCATTTATTTAATGCCTCAAGCTTAATACATTCATTGAAAGAAACAAACTGTACTCATTCAATCAATGAAACAAAAGTTATGCATTGATTCAATGAGTTGAGCCTCTCTCATTCATTCAATGTCTCATGCTTAACTCGTTCATTGTAAGAAACAAACTGTAGTGCTTCATTCGTTGAATCAAACCGCATTCATTCATTCAATTAATCATACGTTATCCATTGACTCAATCAACAAACTGCACAAGTTGAATCAATGGTTTGAGCTTTTCTCATTAATTCAATGTCTCGAGCTTAACACACTCATTCAAGGAAACAAACCGTTTACAATCATACCATGAATCATGCGTTAAAAATTGATGCAATGAAACAGAGTGCACGAACAGTAGAGCTACTCTCATTTATTTAATACCTCAAGCTTAATACATTCATTGAAAGAAACAAACTGTACTCATTCAATCAATGAAACAAAAGTTATGCATTGATTCAATGAGTTGAGCCTCTCTCATTCATTCAATGTCTCATGCGTAACTTGTTCATTGTAATAAACAGACTGAAGTCCTTCATTCGTTGAATCAAACTTCAATCATTCATTTATTCATACGTTATCAATCGATTCAGCGAAACAAGCTGCACGAGATGTTTCAATGATTTGAGCTTCTCTCATTCATTCAATGCCTTGAGCTTAACACACTCATTCAAGGAAACAACCCGTTTTCATTCATTCAATGAATCATGCATTAAAGATTCCTGCAATGAAACAGACTGCACGAGCAGTAGAGCTACTCCCATTTATTTAATGCCTCAAGCCAAATACATTCATTGAAGGAAACAAACTGAATTTATTCAATCAATGAAACAAACGTTATTTATTGATTCAATGACTTGAGCCTCTCTCATTCATTCAATGTCTCATGCTTAACTCGTTCATTGTAAGAAACAAACTTCATTCGTTGAGCTACTCTCAGTTATGTAATGCTTCTCGCTTAATGCATTCACTGAAAGAAACAAAGTGCGTTCATTCAATCAATGAAACTAACGTTATTCATTGCTTCAATGAGATGAGCTTCTCTCATTCATTCAATGCCTCATGCTTAACTCATTCATTGTAAGAAACAAACTGCAGTCCTTCATTCGTTCAATCAAACTTCAATCATCATTTAATTAATCAAACGTTATCCATTGATTCAATGAACCAAACTGCACGAGATGATTCAATGATTAGAGCTTCTCTCATTCATTCAATGTCTGACCTTAACACAGTCATTCAAGAAACAAACCGTCTTCATTCATTTCATGAAACATCCATTATAGATGGAAGCAATGAAATAGACTGCACGAACAGTAGAGCTACTCTCATTTATTTAATGCCTCAAGCTTAATACATTCATTGAAAGAAACAAACTGTACTCATTCAATCAATGAAACAAAAGTTATGCATTGATTCAATGAGTTGAGCCTCTCTCATTCATTCAATGTCTCATGCTTAACTCGTTCATTGTAAGAAACAAACTGTAGTGCTTCATTCGTTGAATCAAACCGCATTCATTCATTCAATTAATCATACGTTATCCATTGACTCAATCAAACAAACTGCACAAGTTGAATCAATGGTTTGAGCTTTTCTCATTAATTCAATGTCTCGAGCTTAACACACTCATTCAAGGAAACAAACCGTTTACAATCATACCATGAATCATGCGTTTAAAATTGATGCAATGAAACAGAGTGCACGAACAGTAGAGCTACTCTCATTTATTTAATACCTCAAGCTTAATACATTCATTGAAAGAAACAAACTGTACTCATTCAATCAATGAAACAAAAGTTATGCATTGATTCAATGAGTTGAGCCTCTCTCATTCATTCAATGTCTCATGCGTAACTTGTTCATTGTAATAAACAGACTGAAGTCCTTCATTCGTTGAATCAAACTTCAATCATTCATTTATTCATACGTTATCAATCGATTCAGCGAAACAAGCTGCACGAGATGTTTCAATGATTTGAGCTTCTCTCATTCATTCAATGCCTTGAGCTTAACACACTCATTCAAGGAAACAACCCGTTTTCATTCATTCAATGAATCATGCATTAAAGATTCCTGCAATGAAACAGACTGCACGAGCAGTAGAGCTACTCCCATTTATTTAATGCCTCAAGCCAAATACATTCATTGAAGGAAACAAACTGAATTTATTCAATCAATGAAACAAACGTTATTTATTGATTCAATGACTTGAGCCTCTCTCATTCATTCAATGTCTCATGCTTAACTCGTTCATTGTAAGAAACAAACTTCATTCGTTGAGCTACTCTCAGTTATGTAATGCTTCTCGCTTAATGCATTCACTGAAAGAAACAAAGTGCGTCATTCAATCAATGAAACTAACGTTATTCATTGCTTCAATGAACGCACTTTGTTTCTTTCAGTGAATGCCTCATGCTTAACTCATTCATTGTAAGAAACAAACTGCAGTCCTTCATTCGTTCAATCAAACTTCAATCATTCATTTAATTAATCAAACGTTATCCATTGATTCAATGAACCAAACTGCACGAGATGATTCAATGATTAGAGCTTCTCTCATTCATTCAATGTCTGACCTTAACACAGTCATTCAAGAAAACAAACCGTCTTCATTCATTTCATGAACATCCATTATAGATGGAAGCAATGAAAATAGACTGCACGAACAGTAGAGCTACTCTCATTTATTTATGCCTCAAGCTTAATACATTCATTGAAAGAAACAAACTGTACTCATTCAATCAATGAAACAAAAGTTATGCATTGATTCAATGAGTTGAGCCTCTCTCATTCATTCAATGTCTCATGCTTAACTCGTTCATTGTAAGAAACAAACTGTAGTGCTTCATTCGTTGAATCAAACGCATTCATTCATTCAATTAATCATACGTTATCCATTGACTCAATCAAACAAACTGCACAAGTTGAATCAATGGTTTGAGCTTTTCTCATTAATTCAATGTCTCGAGCTTAACACACTCATTCAAGGAAACAAACCGTTTACAATCATACCATGAATCATGCGTTAAAAATTGATGCAATGAAACAGAGTGCACGAACAGTAGAGCTACTCTCATTTATTTAATACCTCAAGCTTAATACATTCATTGAAAGAAACAAACTGTACTCATTCAATCAATGAAACAAAGTTATGCATTGATTCAATGAGTTGAGCCTCTCTCATTCATTCAATGTCTCATGCGTAACTTGTTCATTGTAATAAACAGACTGAAGTCCTTCATTCGTTGAATCAAACTTCAATCATTCATTTATTCATACGTTATCAATCGATTCAGCGAAACAAGCTGCACGAGATGTTTCAATGATTTGAGCTTCTCTCATTCATTCAATGCCTTGAGCTTAACACACTCATTCAAGGAAACAACCCGTTTTCATTCATTCAATGAATCATGCATTAAAGAACCTGCAATGAAACAGACTGCACGAGCAGTAGAGCTACTCCATTTATTTAATGCCTCAAGCCAAATACATTCATTGAAGGAAACAAACTGAATTTATTCAATCAATGAAACAAACGTTATTTATTGATTCAATGACTTGAGCCTCTCTCATTCATTCAATGTCTCATGCTTAACTCGTTCATTGTAAGAAACAAACTTCATTCGTTGAGCTACTCTCAGTTATGTAATGCTTCTCGCTTAATGCATTCACTGAAAGAAACAAAGTGCGTTCATTCAATCAATGAAACTAACGTTATTCATTGCTTCAATGAGATGAGCTTCTCTCATTCATTCAATGCCTCATGCTTAACTCATTCATTGTAAGAAACAAACTGCAGTCCTTCATTCGTTCAATCAACTTCAATCATTCATTTAATTAATCAAACGTTATCCATTGATTCAATGAACCAAACTGCACGAGATGATTCAATGATTAGAGCTTCTCTCATTCATTCAATGTCTGAACCTTAACACAGTCATTCAAGAAAACAAACCGTCTTCATTCATTTCATGAAACATCCATTATAGATGGAAGCAATGAAATAGACTGCACGAACAGTAGAGCTACTCTCATTTATTTAATGCCTCAAGCTTAATACATTCATTGAAAGAAACAAACTGTACTCATTCAATCAATGAAAACAAAGTTATGCATTGATTCAATGAGTTGAGCCTCTCTCATTCATTCAATGTCTCATGCTTAACTCGTTCATTGTAAGAAACAAACTGTAGTGCTTCATTCGTTGAATCAAACCGCATTCATTCATTCAATTAATCATACGTTATCCATTGACTCAATCAACAAACTGCACAAGTTGAATCAATGGTTTGAGCTTTTCTCATTAATTCAATGTCTCGAGCTTAACACACTCATTCAAGGAAACAAACCGTTTACAATCATACCATGAATCATGCGTTAAAAATTGATGCAATGAAACAGAGTGCACGAACAGTAGAGCTACTCTCATTTATTTAATACCTCAAGCTTAATACATTCATTGAAAGAAACAAACTGTACTCATTCAATCAATGAAACAAAAGTTATGCATTGATTCAATGAGTTGAGCCTCTCTATTCATTCAATGTCTCATGCGTAACTTGTTCATTGTAATAAACAGACTGAAGTCCTTCTTCGTTGAATCAAACTTCAATCATTCATTTATTCATACGTTTTCAATCGATTCAGCGAAACAAGCTGCACGAGATGTTTCAATGATTTGAGCTTCTCTCATTCATTCAATGCCTTGAGCTTAACACACTCATTCAAGGAAACAAACCGTTTTCATTCATTCAATGAATCATGCATTAAAGATTCTGCAATGAAACAGACTGCACGAGCAGTAGAGCTACTCCCATTTATTTAATGCCTCAAGCCAAATACATTCATTGAAGGAAACAAACTGAATTTATTCAATCAATGAAACAAACGTTATTTATTGATTCAATGACTTGAGCCTCTCTCATTCATTCAATGTCTCATGCTTAACTCGTTCATTGTAAGAAACAAACTTCATTCGTTGAGCTACTCTCAGTTATGTAATGCTTCTCGCTTAATGCATTCACTGAAAGAAACAAAGTGCGTTCATTCAATCAATGAAACTAACGTTATTCATTGCTTCAATGAGATGAGCTTCTCTCATTCATTCAATGCCTCATGCTTAACTCATTTATTGTAAGAAACAAACTGCAGTCCTTCATTCGTTCAATCAAACTTCAATCATTCATTTAATTAATCAAACGTTATCCATTGATTCAATGAACAAACTGCACGAGATGATTCAATGATTAGAGCTTCTCTCATTCATTCAATGTCTGAACCTTAACACAGTCATTCAAGAAAACAAACCGTCTTCATTCATTCATGAAACATCCATTATAGATGGAGCAATGAAATAGACTGCACGAACAGTAGAGCTACTCTCATTTATTTATGCCTCAAGCTTAATACATTCATTGAAAGAAACAAACTGTACTCATTCAATCAATGAAACAAAAGTTATGCATTGATTCAATGAGTTGAGCCTCTCTCATTCATTCAATGTCTCATGCTTAACTCGTTCATTGTAAGAAACAAACTGTAGTGCTTCATTCGTTGAATCAAACCGCATTCATTCATTCAATTAATCACGTTATCCATTGACTCAATCAAACAAACTGCACAAGTTGAATCAATGGTTTGAGCTTTTCTCATTATTCAATGTCTCGAGCTTAACACACTCATTCAAGGAAACAAACCGTTTACAATCATACATGAATCATGCGTTAAAAATTGATGCAATGAAACAGAGTGCACGAACAGTAGAGCTACTCTCATTTATTTAATACCTCAAGCTTAATACATTCATTGAAAGAAACAAACTGTACTCATTCAATCAATGAAACAAAAGTTATGCATTGATTCAATGAGTTGAGCCTCTCTCATTCATTCAATGTCTCATGCGTAACTTGTTCATTGTAATAAACAGACTGAAGTCCTTCATTCGTTGAATCAAACTTCAATCATTCATTTATTCATACGTTATCAATCGATTCAGCGAAACAAGCTGCACGAGATGTTTCAATGATTGAGCTTCTCTCATTCATTCAATGCCTTGAGCTTAACACACTCATTCAAGGAAACAAACCGTTTTCATTCATTCAATGAATCATGCATTAAAGATTCCTGCAATGAAACAGACTGCACGAGCAGTAGAGCTACTCCCATTTATTTAATGCCTCAAGCCAAATACATTCATTGAAGGAAACAAACTGAATTTAATCAATCAATGAAACAAACGTTATTTATTGATTCAATGACTTGAGCCTCTCTCATTCATTCAATGTCTCATGCTTAACTCGTTCATTGTAAGAACAAACTTCATTCGTTGAGCTACTCTCAGTTATGTAATGCTTCTCGCTTAATGCATTCACTGAAAGAAACAAAGTGCGTTCATTCAATCAATGAAACTAACGTTATTCATTGCTTCAATGAGATGAGCTTCTCTCATTCATTCAATGCCTCATGCTTAACTCATTCATTGTAAGAAACAAACTGCAGTCCTTCATTCGATCAATCAAACTTCAATCATTCATTTAATTAATCAACGTTATCCATTGATTCAATGAACCAAACTGCACGAGATGATTCAATGATTGAGCTTCTCTCATTCATTCAATGTCTGAACCTAACACAGTCATTCAAGAAAACAAACCGTCTTCATTCATTTCATGAAACATCATTATAGATGGAAGCAATGAAATAGACTGCACGAACAGTAGAGCTACTCTCATTTATTAATGCCTCAAGCTTAATACATTCATTGAAAGAAACAAACTGTACTCATTCAATCAATGAAACAAAAGTTATGCATTGATTCAATGAGTTGAGCCTCTCTCATTCATTCAATGTCTCATGCTTAACTCGTTCTTTGTAAGAAACAAACTGTAGTGCTTCATTCGTTGAATCAAACCGCATTCATTCATTCAATTAATCATACGTTATCCATTGACTCAATCAAACAAACTGCACAGTTGAATCAATGGTTTGAGCTTTTCTCATTAATTCAATGTCTCGAGCTTAACACACTCATTCAAGGAAACAAACCGTTTACAATCATACATGAATCATGCGTTAAAATTGATGCAATGAAACAGAGTGCACGAACAGTAGAGCTACTCTCATTTATTTATTACCTCAAGCTTAATACATTCATTGAAAGAAACAAACTGTACTCATCAATCAATGAAACAAAAGTTATGCATTGATTCAATGAGTTGAGCCTCTTCATTCATTCAATGTCTCATGCTAACTTGTTCATTGTAATAAACAGAATGAAGTCCTTCATTCGTTGAATCAAACTTCATCATTCATTTATTCATACGTTATCAATCGATTCAGCGAAACAAGCTGCACGAGATGTTTCAATGATTTGAGCTTCTCTCATTCATTCAATGCCTTGAGCTTAACACACTCATTCAAGGAAACAAACCCGTTTTCATTCATTCAATGAATCATGCATTAAAGATTCCTGCAATGAAACAGACTGCACGAGCAGTAGAGCTACTCCATTTATTTAATGCCTCAAGCCAAATACATTCATTGAAGGAAACAAACTGAATTTAGTCAATCAATGAAACAAACGTTATTTATTGATTCAATGACTTGAGCCTCTCTCATTCATTCAATGTCTCATGCTTAACTCGTTCATTGTAAGAAACAAACTTCATTCGTTGAGCTACTCTCAGTTATGTAATGCTTCTCGCTTAATGCATTCACTGAAAGAAACAAAGTGCGTTCATTCAATCAATGAAACTAACGTTATTCATTGCTTCAATGAGATGAGCTTCTCTCATTCATTCAATGCCTCATGCTTAACTCATTCATTGTAAGAAACAAACTGCAGTCCTTCATTCGTTCAATCAAACTTCAATCATTCATTTAATTAATCAAACGTTATCCATTGATTCAATGAACCAAACTGCACGAGATGATTCAATGATTAGAGCTTCTCTCATTCATTCAATGTCTGAACTTAACACAGTCATTCAAGAAAACAAACCGTCTTCATCATTTCATGAAACATCCATTATAGATGGAAGCAATGAAATAGACTGCACGAACAGTAGAGCTACTCTCATTTATTTATGCCTCAAGCTTAATACATTCATTGAAAGAAACAAACTGTACTCATTCAATCAATGAAACAAAAGTTATGCATTGATTCAATGAGTTGAGCTCTCTCATTCATTCAATGTCTCATGCTTAACTCGTTCATTGTAAGAAACAAACTGTAGTGCTTCATTCGTTGAATCAAACCGCATTCATTCATTCAATTAATCATACGTTATCCATTGACTCAAACAAACAAACTGCACAAGTTGAATCAATGGTTTGAGCTTTTCTCATTAATTCAATGTCTCGAGCTTAACACACTCATTCAAGGAAACAAACCGTTTACAATCATACCATGAATCATGCGTTAAAAATTGATGCAATGAAACAGAGTGCACGAACAGTAGAGCTACTCTCATTTATTTAATACCTCAAGCTTAATACATTCATTGAAAGAAACAAACTGTACTCATTCAATCAATGAAACAAAAGTTATGCATTGATTCAATGAGTTGAGCCTCTCTCATTCATTCAATGTCTCATGCGTAACTTGTTCATTGTAATAAACAGACTGAAGTCCTTCATTCGTTGAATCAAACTTCAATCATTCATTATTCATACGTTATCAATCGATTCAGCGAAACAAGCTGCACGAGATGTTTCAATGATTTGAGCTTCTCTCATTCATTCAATGCCTTGAGCTTAACACACTCATTCAAGGAAACAACCCGTTTTCATTCATTCAATGAATCATGCATTAAAGATTCTGCAATGAAACAGACTGCACGAGCAGTAGAGCTACTCCCATTTATTTAATGCCTCAAGCCAAATACATTCATTGAAGGAAACAAACTGAATTTATTCAATCAATGAAACAAACGTTATTTATTGATTCAATGACTTGAGCCTCTCTCATTCATTCAATGTCTCATGCTTAACTCGTTCATTGTAAGAAACAAACTTCATTCGTTGAGCTACTCTCAGTTATGTAATGCTTCTCGCTTAATGCATTCACTGAAAGAAACAAAGTGCGTTCATTCAATCAATGAAACTAACGTTATTCATTGCTTGAATGAGATGAGCTTCTCTCATTCATTCAATGCCTCATGCTTAACTCATTCATTGTAAGAAACAAACTGCAGTCCTTCATTCGTTCAATCAAACTTCAATCATTCATTTAATTAATCAAACGTTATCCATTGATTCAATGAACCAAACTGCACGAGATGATTCAATGATTAGAGCTTCTCTCATTCATTCAATGTCTGAACTTAACACAGTCATTCAAGAAACAAACCGTCTTCATTCATTTCATGAAACATCCATTATAGATGGAAGCAATGAAATAGACTGCACGAACAGTAGAGCTATCTCATTTATTTAATGCCTCAAGCTTAATACATTCATTGAAAGAAACAAACTGTTCTCATTCAATCAATGAAACAAAAGTTATGCATTGATTCAATGAGTTGAGCCTCTCTCATTCATTCAATGTCTCATGCTTAACTCGTTCATTGTAAGAAACAAACTGTAGTGCTTCATTCGTTGAATCAACCCGCATTCATTCATTCAATTAATCATACGTTATTCATTGACTCAATCAAACAAACTGCACAGTTGAATCAATGGTTTGAGCTTTTCTCATTAATTCAATGTCTCGAGCTTACACACTCATTCAAGGAAACAAAACCGTTTACAATCATACATGAATCATGCGTTAAAATTGATGCAATGAAACAGAGTGCACGAACAGTAGAGCTACTCTCATTTATTTAATACCTCAAGCTTAATACATTCATTGAAAGAAACAAACTGTACTCATTCAATCAATGAAACAAAAGTTATGCATTGATTCAATGAGTTGAGCTTCTCTCATTCATTCAATGTCTCATGCGTAACTTGTTCATTGTAATAAACAGACTGAAGTCCTTCATTCGTTGAATCAAACTTCAATCATTCATTTATTCATACGTTATCATCGATTCAGCGAAACAAGCTGCACGAGATGTTTCAATGATTTGAGCTTTCTCATTCATTCAATGCCTTGAGCTTACACACTCATTCAAGGAAACAAACCGTTTTCATTCATTCAATGAATCATGCATTAAAGATTCTGCAATGAAACAGACTGCACGAGCAGTAGAGCTACTCCATTTATTTAATGCCTCAAGCCAAATACATTCATTGAAGGAAACAAACTGAATTTATTCAATCAATGAAACAAACGTTATTTATTGATTCAATGACTTGAGCCTCTCTCATTCATTCAATGTCTCATGCTTACTCGTTCATTGTAAGAAACAAACTTCATTCGTTGAGCTACTCTCAGTTATGTAATGCTTCTCGCTTAATGCATTCACTGAAAGAAACAAAGTGCGTTCATTCAATCAATGAAACTAACGTTATTCATTGCTTCAATGAGATGAGCTTCTTCATTCATTCAATGCCTCATGCTTAACTCATTCATTGTAAGAAACAAACTGCAGTCCTTCATTCGTTCAATCAAACTTCAATCATTCATTTAATTAATCAAACGTTATCCATTGATTCAATGAACCAAACTGCCGAGATGATTCAATGATTAGAGCTTCTCTCATTCATTCAATGTCTGAACCTTAGCACAGTCATTCAAGAAAACAAACCGTCTTCATTCATTTCATGAAACATCCATTATAGATGGAAGCAATGAAATAGGCTGCACGAACAGTAGAGCTACTCTCATTTATTTAATGCCTCAAGCTTAATACATTCATTGAAAGAAACAAACTGTACACATTCAGTCAATGAAACAAAAGTTATGCATTGATTCAATGAGTTGAGCCTCTCTCATTCATTCAATGTCTCATGCTTAACTCGTTCATTGTAAGAAACAAACTGTAGTGCTTCATTCGTTGAATCAAACGCATTCATTCATTCAATTAATCATACGTTATCCATTGACTCAATCAAAACAAACTGCACAAGTTGAATCAATGGTTTGAGCTTTCTCATTAATTCAATGTCTCGAGCTTAACACACTCATTCAAGGATACAAACCGTTTACAATCATACCATGAATCATGCGTTAAAAATTGATGCAATGAAACAGAGTGCGCGAACAGTAGAGCTACTCTCATTTATTTAATACTCAAGCTTAATACATTCATTGAAAGAAACAAAATGTACTCATTCAATCAAAGAAACAAAAGTTATGCATTGATTCAATGAGTTGAGCCTCTCTCATTCATTCAATGTCTCATGCTTAACTTGTTCATTGTAATAAACAAACTGTAGACCTTCATTCGTTGAATCAAACTTCAATCATTCAATCATTTATTCATACGTTATCAATCGATTCAGCGAAACAAGCTGCACGAGATGTTTCAATGATTTGAGCTTCTCTCATTCATTCAACGCCTTGAGCTTAACACACTCATTCAAGGAAACAAACCGTTTTCGTTCATTCAATGAATCCTTCGTTATAAATTGATGCAATGAAACAGACTGCACGAACAGTAGAGCTACTCTCATTTATGTACTGCTTCTCGCTCAATACATTCATTGAAAGAAACAAATTGCGTTCATTCAATCAATGAAACAAACGTTATTCATTGATTCAAGGAGTTGAGCTTCTCTCATTCATTCAATGTCTCATCCTTAACTCCTTCATTGTAAGAAACAAACCGCAGTCCTTCATTCGTTGAATCAAACTTCAATCATTCATTCAATTAATCAAACGCCATCCATTGATTCAATTAACCTAACTGCACGAGATGATTCAATGATTAGAGAATCTCTCAATCATTCAATGTCTTGGGCTTGAAATACTCATTCATGGAAACAAACCGTTTTCATTCCTTCAATGAATCGTGCGTTATAAAGTGATGCAATGAAACAGAGTGCACGAACAATAGAGCTACTCTCATTTATTTAATGCCTCAAACCTAATACATTCATCGAAAGAAACAAACTATTCATTCAATCAATGAATATAACGTTATTTATTGATTCAATGAGTTGAGCTTCTCTCATTCATTCAATGCCCATGCTTAACTCATTCATTGTAAGAAACAACTTGTAGTGCTTGATTCGTTGAATCAAACTTCAATCATTCATTCAATTAACCAAACGTTATCCATTGATTCAATGACACAAACTGCACTAGATGATTAAATGATTAGAGCCTCTCTCATTCATTCAATGTCTCATGCTTAACTCGTTCATTGTATGAAAAAATCTGCAGTGCTTCATTCGTTGAATCAAACTGCAATCATTCATTCAATTAATCATGTGTTATCCATTGATTCAATCAAACAAACTGTGCAAGTTGATTCATTGGTTAGAGCTTTTCTCATTTATTTAATGTCTCG